>NC_091822.1:106719107-106856607 GCF_038994185.2 Dermacentor albipictus | reverse complement strand
GCGATATCGAGGATCCGTGTGCAGGGGCAGGGTGCCGATGATGGCTACTTGCAAATTAATTCTTCACGCACAACAGACA
Organism: Dermacentor albipictus; assembly: GCF_038994185.2. Classification (NCBI taxonomy): domain Eukaryota; kingdom Metazoa; phylum Arthropoda; class Arachnida; order Ixodida; family Ixodidae; genus Dermacentor; species Dermacentor albipictus. The sequence goes on along the minus strand of NC_091822.1, from coordinate 106,856,528 downwards.
TGCAACAGCTTCTGTGGAGATACATTTCAATTTCGTGTTCTGCCCATTCCCATGAAAGAGTTATTGGGCATATTTTTCTATTTTGTCATTACTGAGTGCAACTCAATGTGCTAAAGTCTGACACTTCCTTACTACCTCCCCCACCCCTTCCCTCTGAACGATGACGTGTTATATTATACTATATAGTAAAAAATTTGACGAAAACTCGTCAGGTGAGGGTGATACACTGTCAAATAAACTGGCACTCGCCTAAGGTTCAAAAGGAAATAAAACATAAAATGACCTTTCGAGACCGCTACGGGTCCCTTGATCACAATGAAGGTGAGCACAAGAGGGGGCGATTATTTATGTGTTAGGTGGTCCAGAGTGCGCATGTAATCTCAGGGAGATTACCCCGTGTTCGGTTAATCGCGTTTATAGTCGTTTGAATATGTAAAAATTCTAAGAGTCGTCTTGAAGCTGTCGCGATTATGCTCGCAGCATAATCGGTTTGTCTTGTTAACCGCCTGTGCCATATTTATTGACAATACATTATACTCTCTGCATTTTCGGCGTGCTCCTGTCATTCTTTTTCCATTTCGCTCGAAGACAATGAAATGTGTTCTCATGTTGCCGGAAAGTATGATCATGAGGTGAAGTTCGGAAGAGATGAGCAAAGAGCCTGTCTTAGGGCAACTGGGCCGACTGCATCCCTATCGGTCTTTCCGGCAGCTTCGCGCCATCTACAGAGAATAAGTACGACGACATAGTGGCTTCCGAGATTTCCAACCGATTGCCGCGTCGGTTCTCTTGGGATCCAGAGTAAAATGTTTCGGTTTCTTCCGCATATAGGCGAAAGAGGGCAGCAACACGCATAATAGCTGGCGTTAGTTTCCCATGTAAAGCCTGTTTCACATGATGCGATTTTCGTCGCACCGGATGTGCGATTTCCGTCCTTTGCGATGAAAATCGCAGTCGCAGTGCCGGCCCCCCAATTTTTGACTGCGACCAACCGGTTGGTCGCACAGTCGCACCGTCGCAGCAATCGCTTCGATTTTCCGTCGAAATTGTGCGGAGAGCTATCGTGGAGCTATTTCGCCGGTTTCTGTCTCGCACAAGTGCAATGCCCGGAGAAGTGAATTGCCGAATTCGGTACGTACGCGAAGGGAGAATAAAATACTTGTACCGCAGATTAATTTCTCCGATTGCTATGCGTTTGTTGACACGCTACACAGCAAATGAAGTGCATTTTCACGTTTGCTTCGTACGCCTTTGCGAGTTGTCAGTACTAGGTATGACTAGGTGTTCGATCCCCTCCAGGCGACGAGGTCGTTATAATTTTTTTGTTAAATAGCATACAAAAATCGTGCTTACGGAGCTGCTCAAATAATTTCAAACTCGGCAAGGGCAAATGACAAGACAGCAAAGTACCCGAAGTTTCAACGTTGTGCTGAACGCGGTACCGTTCAGTTGCATTTTCTTTTCAGTTTTCATGCGTGAATTTCCCGACGCATCTTGAAAGGTTATCTTACCTCACTTATTAAATTTTACAGAGCAAAAGTGTAGGCTATCGTAATGAAATTTGTACGATAGCATTAAATCCGTGGCTTGAATAAACAGCGTCGTTAATTTGTTTTCGAATATTACATGCACGTTAAGTTGCACCTCTTCTCTGGAGAATTTTTTTTTCTTGTGCAGGAACCAATAAACATTGAATATGTTGCGGACTTTGTATCCTTGCTGCACCTCTACTAACATTTGCTTCGAAAGGTAATTAACTCTACAGCAAGTAAATAAAGTAAATTACTCGCTTGCTACAGTGGCACAGTGACAACGTATCCTCTTGCACCGTCATGTAAGACTCGTGCAACAATGCGAAAAGCAGGCAACCAGCCTGTTCTTGTGGGGATAAAACAGTAGAAGACGACACGTTAAAACAAAGTAAATCAAAACTCTGCAGTGAAGTCAGCCAGTTGCATTCCTTCCTGTGAAACTTTGAATCTTTTAAGTACAAAGCAGTTGCACGTTCACAGCTGATCAAGTGTGCAGAAACATTCGTTCCTTAATGTTTCTAATAAGTTTTATGAGTTTGTGATCACATATATTAGTGTGTAAACTCATATAATGATATCCGCTGTGATTACTCTTTATAAGTAATGAAACACCATGCTACTTGCAAGGATATATCACCCGAGGATTTTAGAAAAAAATTCTGCATTTCAACTATACACAATATGTGGTTTATTCAATAAAGGTCCACAAACTGCTTTTTTGCAATGATAAACTTATTCTAAATTTTACTTAGATAACAGGCAAGAAAAAATATCTGTAGGCAAAAATATTTTTCTTCAATTTATTCACCTGCCACTGTGGCTATAGCATTCTGGTGCTAACACAAGGCGAGAGGTTGATTTGCCAGCCATGGAAGTTAAATTTCGATGTGAGGCATAGGTAAAACAAAGCTCTTGCACTTAGGTTTAGTTCATCACCTTTTATTGAACCTTTAAACTTCCAAATACTATTGCATAGGGGGGGGGGGCATGCTTATGCAAAATCTAACACCAATCGAAATCAAAGGGCACAATTGTAATACAACCATATTTCGTGATAATTCGAGTGTGTAAACATTCATTGCATCAATATATATTGTTCAACAGCACTGCACGAATAAGCATAATCAGGTATAGCAAGTACTATGTGAGGAAGCTGGTTATACAGATGTATAAGTGTCAAGACATGAATGCTCATACTACGTCGCACACATAGCACACAAAAAAAAAAACCTTTTTCAAGAGTTGTCCCTTCTGGCAGATGTGAGTGGGCCATAAGCCGAAGCAGCTTTATTGCAGGACATTGTGTAATACCGCTTATGAAAGAACAGAGAGAGCGAAGAGGCTTTTAACAGCCGTACCTCATGGTACTCTAATAAGAGGAACGATGAGCAAATAAAATTTTTGGTAGAGCACTTAAGTTAAACAGTAACTTTTTGAAAGACACAACATTCCAGATGAGAGTTGAAGGTACATTTGGCCCACCCACACCAACAACTCGGGCATACTACAAGAAATACTGCAACCTATGGTGCACTACAGTCTATGGGAAAGCTATCTTATACAGAAATCAAGAATGATGTAACAAGCCCTCGACAACACTGCAGACTTTCTTGGCCAGTCTGTCCTCTCGCTTTCTGACAAGTCAGCTTGCATCTACGTTGGGAAGAAGACTGGAATCAAGAACTACTCCAGATTGCGCATTGTGATCCCAATAACTGGAGAAACATACCCGCAAGTCAACATCCACAAATCCGCAGCAAGTGTAAGACCATGACGGCAGAGCCAGCACGTGGGTGAAACAATTACGCCATGCCTGGACGTAAATTGCACACCTAGTGAAAAGAATAACCTTGAAATCATGGGGGGTGGGCGAGTGGATCGAGTGGATACTATGGAAAATCGCAGATGCTGTGCTTGTGTCCAAAGTATTGCACGGTATGAATTACCAGCAGCAAACAAAAAAGACAACTTATCGAATACAGGCATCGGGTAATAACAGCTATTTCCGACTTTACCATGCCTGAAGACCTCTACGAGAAAGAGCAAACAAACAAGCACCTAGACACAGCAGAGTTGCAGCCTGCAGCACAAATTCTTTGCCTCAAGAGCTCAGAACCTGGTCCCAATATACTATGCCAGCTAGCATATGAGATGCAAAGACGACTACCTCTCCCTTCAGAAACAGCCTGGGAGCATCTGAACTTGAAACACAACAGCGCCCATAGCTTACAATATGGAGGCAAACAATTAGGCCAGGAGACTATATGCAACTGGCAAACACACAGAGGAGGCTGATAATCATTAAGATGCAAGCAAACATTAGGCACACATTGTACACTGATGTGGCAGCAGCAGTGTAACAATAGTATGACACTACATAAAAATAAACTTTATATAAGTGAGTACGAACCTACACCTAGAAAAGATGAACTGAAAGCAATTAAATCAGCACCTGTAATCCAGATTGCACCCTGCACAACACCCTGCACACCTGCATGGACTCACCAGAAACTGTCTGGGCCTGCACATCTCACGAGATTGTCTGGAAAATCAGAAGATTGACACGCGACTTGCAAGCACACGGCCAGACATTAAATTAGAGGATACATAGCCATGCAGATATTCCAGGACACAAGCGGGCTTATAAGCCCGACTTAATAACTGAAAACTGGACGAGTTGGTCTGTATTCATTATTAACTAAAGCGCAACAGATAGACAACGGACCAGAATGAAGCGCTCTGTGTGTTCACTTCGCTCTTGTCCATCATATTTCTGTTGCCCTTCGGTGTGTGATGTATTCCCCTTTGATGTATGATGAACTATTGCCATGCGTTCACCGTGATTTTCAATAGAGTATGAGCGTACGATGAGCATAACCATTTATTGGCTTCACAAATACGCCAACTTGATGCTAAGGTGATTTGGCAGCTGACGCACCTTAGTGCGTGAACCTCTGCGCACAACAACGACGAGCAATACGAAATACTGACAAATGTGTTAAATGTACCAAGCAGCTGCGGCTGCACCAAACTCTCATTAAGGCACTCTATGCTAGTTGTCGATTTCCTGTCCGAAGTGCGCTATGTGGTACTTTCAAACGGGCCTTTGCTAAAGCACTAAGGCTTCTTATCAACACGTGACAGCAACGCAGTTATATAATAGGAATCCACAAATTGATGCCTGGTCCGCCAAGTCAGATCTTCGTTGTCGTCTGTATGACCATCTTTGGAGTATTCGCTGTTATCGTCAAGTCTTGTGTCGATGGATTCATGAATTCCAGAAATGCTATGCCGCAATGTAGCGGTACGCTAGCGATGCAAAGCTTAATGACACTTTCATCAATAGAAATCCGAGAAACAAGCTAACAGCGGCATGGTACAGAACAGAAAATGATCAACATGGTGCTACCGTATTCGCAGTAATGTAAACAACTGTAAAGTCTTTCACGCTGTCAAGGGGGGCAAGAACGTCAGGTTCACCATTCGTGGAACGCCAGAATGTTATAAATTGTGTTTCCGTTAGAATGTCCGGGCGCACAAGAGCGTCGCCCACGAAATATTAAACGTGAGCTCGTTGGTGCAGAAGAACAGTTTGCCGACAAGCTGGCCGCTAGACGAACAGCATAGTGTTGGCCGCCACCACAAATGCCAGGCAGAAGATGACCTTGAGCAGCAATCCCAGCCAGTACTGCGACGTGCAAAAACATGGTGGTTGGAGATGAGCGCAATATAAACGCTACCAAAGTCCCTTAGCTTCTAAATAAGTATAGGTACCATTAAGATTGCAGAGCCACGCATTCACAAAACTTCTACCTTATCCACAAGGAATTTCGCTCCTAACTGCTCTTTGCCATAATATGAGCAGCATCAGGGTTGGTGCTAATTCGCTCTTCCGAACATTTGTAGCATAAGAATGTTTTGTGAATTTCGGCGCTGTTAAATAAGAAATCTTCAATATTAGCCCGCGTCCAAGTGGCAGTTGCTCATGACAGTGATAACTTGACGACGACAGTGGTGATAGGTAATCACGGATGCCACTTACGGAGCTTTGTCAATATGAAGCGTATACACCTGACACTGCTCGAGAGTTCAGTTTATTGCTTCAACCCACCATATTGTCTCACGTTTTGGTGACCACAGTGAATGCATTTGTAGCGGTAAGACGGAACTCATCAAGAACGATGATTCCGGATTGTTGCCGCTCCAGTGATAAGCATTCTTAAGAGCAAATGCCAGTCGATTGGGATGTTGGATATTTCATTACCGATGGTGACTGCCGGATGCTAGTTAGCTCTTACAAAAGAAAAGCTTTGTCAATTCAGCCACTGCTCCCCAAGGTTAACATTTATGTTATAGGCAGCAAATCAGTGAAGGCAATAGGGCGGAACATCGCGGTTATGCGAAAATTGTGAACATGCATTAACCAAAAACGTCGGCTTTAAGAAACTGTCGTCAAGGTAATTGTCTTGATATGTCGGCGATTGTCCTCAATGGGACACGCTTAAACACCACTCCTAAACGAATTTAAACACACTCTTAAGCAAAATTGCACCCCTTAGGTCGTATCTTGCCACGCAACAATAATCGTCATCTGTCTTTTCTGCATTTGCTTGCTTTAACGCTGCGAACCCGGTACTTCCAAGTCACGAACGGCATGCGCGTTATCAGTACGACAAAACATTCTCGACAGGAAATTAGTGGGCGCAGCGTTTTCAAGAAAGGAACCGCAAAGAAGACAGATGTCGATTATTGTTGTGCGGCAAGATACGACCCAAAGGGTGCACATTTGTTTAAGAGTGTAGGATAACAGCTGTGTATACGCGCATGCCTCAACGCAGCCCTTGAACGCTGCTAAACGGAATAATTGTGAATACGTTGGCACCGGAACGCTGGCTTTGAACAACATTGTGAATACGCGCAGGCTGGAATGATCGCCTTGAACGTTCTTAAATGAGAGAACTTGTGAATACGCACACGCTGGAACGATGGCCTTGAAGTATCTTAAATGGTATAACTGTTGGGAATACGCGCACGCTGGAACGATAGCCTGGTGGCCTTGAACGCTCCTAAATGTAATAACTATGGTGCATACGCGGGCACCGGAACGCTGGCTTGGAACAACTGTTGGGAATACGCGCACGCTGAAACGATGGCCTGGTGGCCTTGAACGCTCCTAAATGGAAAAATTATGGTGCATACGCGCGCACCGGAGCGCTGGCTTTGAACAACTGTTGTGAATACGCGCACGCTGGAATGATGGCTTGGTGGCCTTGAACGCTCCTAAATGGAATGACATGGTGCGTACCCGAGCACCGGAACGCTGGCTTTGAACAACTGTCATGAATACGCGCACGCTGGAACGATGTCCTGGTGGCCTTGAGCGCTCCTAAATGGAATATAACTATGGTGCGTACTCGCACACCGGAACGCTGGCTTTGAACAGCTGTTGTGAATACGCGCACGCTGTAACGATGGATTTGAACTCCCTTGAATGGGATAACTATTGTGTGTACGTGCATGCTGCAACGATGGCCTTGAACGCTCTTAAACGGTATAACTGTTGAGAATACGTGCACACTGGAACTATGGACTTCAACGCCCTTGAATGGGATAACTCTCGTGCGTACGCGCACGCCGGAACGATGGCCTTGAACGCTCTAAAAGGGGATAGCTGTTGTGAATACGCGCACACTGGAACGACGGCCTTGAAAGGTCTCTAATGAAATAACTGTTATGAATACGCGCCGAGCCAGACCACTGGCCTTCAATGCTCTTACATAGGTTAACTGCTATGAGTACACGCACGCCAGACCATTGGCCTTAAACGCTCTCATGCGGGATAACTGTCGTCAATGCGCGCGCGGCTGGAACACTGGGCTCTAGTGCTCCTAAATATAACTGTTGTGAATACACGCGCTAGAACGATGGTCTTAGACGCACTTAAATAGCATAATTGTTGTTAGTACACGCACACCGGAACACTGGCCTTAGAGGCCCTTCACGGGGATTACTGTTGTTAATACTCGTAGAGCTAGAACCTGGCCTTGAACGCTCCTAAAATGATAACTGTGGTAAATATGCAAACGCCGGAACGCGTGTCCTTCAATGCATATTTTAAAATATGTATAACATTTTAAAAACCAGCACTGCATATTTTGGACCTAAAGTTAGGGAATAAAGTGTCAAAATGTTTTTCTTGATAGCACAGAGCCCTCCATTAGTAAAAGATATTTGCATTTAAAATATTGCTGCACAGTGCAAGCATGACTCTTCGAGGAGGTCGTTCAGCCAATTTCAGCTAAGTACCATGTTTCAGTGCGACACGTTTATGTCTTCCGCAAATTCACTATCAAAACATTAGCAACAGCCAAGTTCAGGGATCGGCTGGTCGGGAATAGATGATAAAAACGAATAGAAGTGAGCGAAAGGAACCTTAACATTACCGGTCCGGAATGTTGTCGATTTTATTCCAGCAGCTACCGCAGACCAGCAGCATTGTGCTGATCAGTGCAATGGAAAAGTAATGTCTGCACGTTTAAATATAAGCTATCTAGTCATAATATCCTGTCATAAATTTACCACAAATCTCGGGAAGTTTAGCTCTATAGCTTACGGCTCAATTCAACGATCGCAACAGAATGGCACACCCTATCTAACATGCTTCCATCCCTGCATCCTCATAACGTGTTCAGAGTGTCGGTATGAGAGTAACGATATGTTTACAGCCATGAAATTAGAGAAATGCAACTATAAATTCATTGTCAATCCTACAGCCTAAAAACTATTCACTAGAATGCCTCGTAGCAACAAGCACAAAGAAGTTTCCGAAAAAATGGATAAAGTAAAGCACGAGAGATGGCACCCAAGTTCACTGACCAGTTCCGCGCTTCGCATGTGGGTGTAGAGGTGTATGAAGGCGAGGGGCGTACTCGTGTATGGCACCAGCAGCACGCAGCGAGACTGCATCAGCACGGGCAACAGGAAGTACAACGGGTGCAGCTGGAAGCGCTCCGACTGCGTTCAGGGCGAGGAAGGACATTAAAGTACCTTGCATCTTATTTTGTCGTCGGTATCACTGCACTTCTACCATTTGCATCGGAACGAGCCGACGATAAGTTGAAATTTCAAAAGGGCTTTTTATTGGGCAGCTGACGCTTACATTTCCCAGGTATACTTGATTGTGGCGCGAAATACATTTCGTGGGAAGGGACACAAAAGATAAGACAGTGAGGCGCTTCCCTGTCTTTTTTGTTATGTCCCGTTTCACGAAATGTATTTCGCGCCACAATCAAGCATGTCTTGAAATGTCACTTCTCACATTCTCTTCCCAATTATTAAGTATTGCGTATCTTTGCCTTGCAGAAACAATGCGTCCAACCACAATGCCTAAGCAGCGTAAGAACTGCAACCCGATGTTGTGGCTTCGTGGCTATGGCCACGTACCACTGGTGACGTAACGCGGGAATTCTCCTGTATTGAGTTCAAAAGGTTTACGGAATTCCAGGTAGTAAAAACTACGACAATTAGGGTCAACTAAGTTTCATCCCGCCCTCTGGGTACCTTTGGACGTTTATTTTCCTTGAACAAATCAATCAATCAATCAATCAATCAATCAATCAATCAATCAATCAATCAATCAATCAATTAATCAATCAATCAATCAATCAATCAATCAATCAATCAATCAATCAATCAATCAATCAATCAATCAATCAATCAATCGGTGCTGTAATATTTCTTAGTAATTTGGTGTTACGAAGTACGTGACGCATCGTCAGTGCTTTGGCTGGTTTGTAATAATATTGAGGAAGCTTGCGTTGTGTACAAGACCCCGAGGTAGTTTCCTGCCAAACAGTCCCAGACACCCTAACGAAAAACTTTTAAGGAAATATTTATATAAGCAAATACATATTTTAAACAAATATAGAGCAAGACGCAAGAGGGCATCCAGCATTTCCAGGATGGTCAATATAGCCTATGTTCTCCACATATGGCATTGCAATGATGTCCTCCGTTCCGAAGAAATTTGATTACTACAAAAATATGTTCTTGTAGTTTGTCAATAGTGCGGCTTATTTCTCATGTTACCATATGTTTTATAGAATGCAATGATCAGTGCAGGTATGTCCTTTTCATAAGTCTTGCAAGTATTTCATATATGTTTCCTACTCAAAGCTGTAAAAGTTTTCTTTCAATTATAGTCACCGTACGCTGTGCTGCAGCAAAAGCCGGTAAATAAAGACTTTTTTAAAGCAGCAACCACTTCGCAAGGTGCATTTGCGGCTGTAAATGCAGGAGAAAGACGGCAGGCAACGAGGGCGACGCCTCGAATTTCAATGCCGAGGTTTGAAATGAGTTAACTCTGTAAACGGCTTCAAGACATTTTCGAGTGTTCTCACTTATTATGCTACTATGTCCGCTCATTCCATGAAAAAGGAATGTGCGCTCCGTGCAGAACAATCCAACACTCGCTTTCTAATATTGCTAACGGTATTGTGCGAGAATGCAATCGGAGCATTCCGTGCCGCTTGCCAAATTGAAGGGGCGCAGAACCAATTCTAAGTGTTTACATGTCAAATTTCCGCAGTTATTCTTTTTTTCAGTTGACTGTAGCCCCCAACTTGCATAGCGATGATGAGCTTGAGGCCAGGAGGCAGTGATACTCTTGACAACACTGGTATGCTTTCATAGTGAAAGTATAAACGCTTTACACGTTTCTGCAAGGTCCCTCCACCACACAACACCGTCGCCAAAGACACTAGCAGTGTCTCAATTTCAGAGTCTTAATTTGCTTAACGCCGACTGTAGCCACGGTAACTGGGGCTTTCACATTAAAAACAAACGAAAAAGTGTGATGGTGCGAATGATTGCCAACTGAGCTTCCCCCAACGGAGAGATGCCCTCTGACCCTTTCACTGTTTATAAACATAGGCCCTGGGTGGTTCCTGGTTTTGCACATTGACGTAGCCTGCTAAATTTAGCGAACAAAAAGGGCATTGTCTGCGATATTGAGTAGCAAGAGTGCGTTAAAATCTAAGTCCGCACATATTCAACACTTTTCCTCTGTACGTAACAACAATTTTACAAGTGAATGTTGTCCTAAGTGAGATGAAAATTTTTAAGTATTTGTCTTGAGGCGTAATGAGCATGTATTTTATTTGAAAACCTAAATGTAGGCTTTCCGCCAGTAAAACAACTTAAAAACGCGCTTTATGTTTCAGCGCAGTAGACTGAAAAGGCCCGTGACCGAAAGTTTTTTTGAGGACGCACTCTCGCTGCAGTTATTACGCGAGTGAAACCGACTCGCTCCCGCTGTGTCTCGAGAACGCCAGCTCCCAATCTGTCGGTTCCTCTCTTCTGGAGCGATGCTTGTCGGCGACAACTCACCAGAAGTATCAGCTTATGGACGAGCGGGAATCCGGCAACGCCGGTGTCCACTTCACAGACCAGTGCCGTTGCAGCCATCAACGCCACGAGGCACCAGGCGGGGTGCACTCGCGTGTTAACGTTTCGCAGTAATGTCTCCAGCAGCCACGTGGACACCCTCGAACGCTGCGAGTGGCACGTTTGTTCAAAAAAAGCGCTGAAGCACCTATTGCTCAAGAAATGACTGGCGGCACAAAAGGCACTTGTAAGGTTCAATGATTCAATGCACTAAATTGTTCACGCCGTGTCATGGATGCTCTTATCATGCTATATACATGTACGGGGCAAAATATAGCGTGAGTAAAACTTTCGAAATGAAATAAATTTTGCCCTGCATAATTTGATTTAAGATTTAAAGCATTGTAACTTTGCCTGAGAATACAAAGCCTCAAGTTAAGCGTCGAATTTCGGCGCTTAACGGTGTCGCGTCAGCTGAGGCGGACGAGAAACATAGAAAGAAGCATGTTATTTAAAGATAACCAGAAAGGGTTAGTGCAGATTTTACGATAGACTAAAAAATTAAATTGTGCGATTTTACTTTCCAAAACCACGATCTGATTGTAAGGCAGGCCGTAGGGATGGAGGCGACTCCGTACTAATTTTAACCAGCTGAGGTTCTTTAACGCGCGCCTAAATCTAAGTGCGCGGCTGTTCTTGCATTTCGCCAGCATTGAAATGCGCCCGCTATGACCGGAATTTGATCCCGCCACCCCGTTCTGAGCAGCGCCACACCAAAGCCACTAAGCAACCACAGCGGGTACAATAGGGTAACACAAGTTGCGAAAAATCAAGCCTAAAATGTAGCCCTGACTAAAACGATAGCAAGGAAAGGTGCGCTAAGATTCTTACATAAAGGGAGCTCAAAAGAAAGCACAGTCGAGAAGTTGAAAAAACAACGGCTGCCTCGAGAAACCCTGTAAGCCGACGGATGCTTCTTGAATGACAGAAACTATATTTGGCGTGCAAAATAAGCAGTATTCTTTTTTTCGGCCGGGGGGTGGGGGAGGGAGGAAGTGTGTTCAATGGTTTCGTAACACAAGAACAGAGGCAACGCCGCACGTTAACCCTATCATGTGGGATATGGATATGTCCAGTGCTTAAAAGACAGTGCCAGAGACATAAACCTCAACAGGGCCATTCTCTTAACGACTGCATCTACCCGCAAAAATACTTGAATGCCCGGGATATTATCAGCTCCCTCTGGGAGTTCGTGAATATTGCGGAACTTCGGGGCAGATATTGATCCCTTTTCTCACATAGGCCCGTGTGCCCGTCTTAGTAATAAAGGTTTTATTGCGATAGAAATTACATGGACACTCCAGACTCATTTCTGCCGTCGTCATCGTTGCTGTCGCCGTGATGTTCGGTGTAAACTCCAAGGGCGATAACATCGTCGCCGCGCGCAGCGTATGCCGCTGTATGCGTGAGTGAAAGCATCCGAGGGTGAGCCGACGAAGACGGCTGCATCGCGCGTGCAGGGCGTAAGGGCCCGTACATGGTCGCTCCGCACGTCCGTTCCGCCCTCGTCCGGTCGCGTGCGGATAGCTCTCTACTGGCGAGCGAAGAGCGGACGCAAGTTTCCCGTCCGGCCGCCTGCTCGTCTCTCATTGGCTGGTCCGAGGCGGATAGTTCGGCTGTCGTCACAGCAAACATGGCGCGTGCTCGAAGCGAAGTGAAGCGGGGACGCAAGGCCTAGGCTACAGCCGCGTCAGAAACAGTCTATTTTTTTCTCCTTTTTGTGATTTTTACCAGAGATATGTGGCACCCACGGAGATAGTCATCGGAAGAAGCAAGCCGGTGTACGCTTCCAGACCTCATCAGTGCGTGCGATCGCCAACAGAAACAGACGGAGCGCAGGAAGTGTGTGTTGTGTTTACGAGAGCGTCGGAAGAAATATTTCAAGCCGTCGACTTCGTGATTTCTTGTGCCATGCTTCGCGTGTGCGTCGCAGACGAGAACTCCATCACATACACGTGCATTCTGAGCAGCACACACGTTCAAGGCGTGGCGAAATAAGTAGCGTCCGATTGGCGCACCCAGCGTACACGTTTGGTTTCTGCTCTGTGTATGCCGATCGTTGCCGCGGTGTGGTGAACGCCAGCCCTTCGCAACTTACCAAAAGTAACGATACGATCAGTAGCGATAAGTTTTTATCGCCTAGTTATCGCTGCCATCCGTTTTGCCGGCTGCGATGCGCCGTGGTGATCGCGACGTTCGAGCTGTGCTCTTGCCGTTATGAAGTGCGTTTGCGAGCTACAAATCGTGATATATATGTGCGATGTGTTGCAGCGTTACTGGGTGTAGAAGTGGTCGTACTACGCGATGTTCGTGTGCTCAGAACTGAGCTGAGCATAAGTGTTGCCGATTGCGTTTTCTTATGTAGTAGCCTGATAGAGAAGCCCTATCACACCGGCCTTTTCTGCTTCGTACATCTATCGTTTGTTTCAAAAGTTGTTACTGCACGGTTAAAGATGCTTCTATCGGTGGGGTGAAATTAGGGAACAACATTATAATTGCATACGTCAAGACGTTCAGCGCTGTCGTGAAATGTGGACGCACCTGAGAGCACTAATGTCATGAATGCAATTAAAATTTCCCGAGACAGTATTAAGAGAACGGTTAAAAAAGAAAACATATGAGAAGGTAAGCACAGCAGCTTGTGAACCCGCTCCTATAATACCTCGACCCGCGTCTGTTTGTAAATGTATGTTTTCTTGCGTTTGTCAATTTTTTTTTCTATTTCCCAGATTTCTTTACGTTGGAGTTCTTAGTTCTCGCATTTGTGTGTGAATACGTGCCTGTTTCCATGCGTGCTTGCGCTTACCATTATTTCTGTCCTTTTATATTATATTAGCATTTGCTTTTGCTAGTTTTCTTTCAGGAAAGTCATTACACATTTTCATAAACCAATCTCATTCAAAGCACTAACTCATGTACACGGCAGGGCAGGCCTCTTCCATCTCATTAAAACCTTTCTCACTGGTCTACCTCGTCTTCTCAGTCTGCCTACTCGCTGTGTTTTCTGTCCTTGCTTCTTGTGTTGTTGCTGCAGTGTGATTAACCAACTTGCTCAAAACAGATTTTCATCGCCTATGAAAACAGAAAGGTTTAGAGATAGATTTTCTTAAAAGCGTCATAGGGGTTGCACAGCAACTTAGCCTCTTACCTCAGTTCATGTTTATGCATCAGTGCATGTGGCAGCTCGCCAGAAGTGCACATGAAAGGGTGCCATATTGTGAAACTACACCTTGCTATGCTGTTGCATTTTTCATGCAATCAGTCTTAGTAAACGGATGGTTTCGCTGCCCATCACATATGATGGCAAAAAAGTACAACACGAATAACACTGTGCAGTGGGGTGTCATTTCCTGTCTGATGCTTTTGTCGTTGCAAAGAAATTTTTCAGTAAATGGAGCCCAGCAAAGCAGTGCACTCATAGCTTTTGCAACTTTCACCATTTATTACTTCACAAATGTCATTGTTTGAACCTGGCCATCGATCACTATGCCGATGGCTTGTGAATTAAATAATTGCCTCAATAAAACACATTTAACTTCACTCAGAATTTTTTAGTACAAACAATGCTAGCAAAGCTATTCAGGGTGAATAATTGTGCTTACATTGGTGTTACTTGCCGTGAGATAAACAAATACAAAAATGGCTGCGACATGACTGTGATTTGACGTGCAGACTGCTAATGGTGCATTTCAAGCGTGCCCTCGACTACTGCTATGAATAGCTGCCCGACTGAGTATTTTGGGCCTAACTAAGCTAATGATGTTTGATAATTGTTCTCCTATTCGCATTACTTGCCTGGGCCAGGTAACCAAAATAAACAATGCCACCACATGAATGTGTGTTTGCATGCAAGCTGCCAACAGTGGCTGTCATTTTCACATTGAGTGCTGCCGTTTCACCAACAGTGGCAACGACTTGACTGCGCTTTGACGTGCAGACTGCTAATGGTGCCTTTCAAGCGTGCCCTCGACTACTGCTATGAATAGTTACCCGACTGAGTATTTTGGGCCTAACTAAGCTAATGATGTTTGATAATTGTTCTCCTATTCGCATTACTTGCCTGGGCCAGGTAACCAAAATAAACAATGCCACCACATGAATGTGTGTTTGCATGCAAGCTGCCAACAGTGGCTGTCATTTTCGCATTGAGTGCTGCCGTTTCACCAACAGTGGCGACGACTTGACTGCGCTTTGACGTGCAGACTGCTAATGGTGCCTTTCAAGCGTGCCCTCGACTACTGCTATGAATAGTTACCCGACTGAGTATTTTGGGCCTAACTAAGCTAATGATGTTTGATAATTGTTCTCCTATTCGCATTACTTGCCTGGGCCAGGTAACCAAAATAAACAATGCCACCACATGAACGTGTGTTTGCATGCAAGCTGCCAACAGTGGCTGTCATTTTCGCATTGAGTGCTGCCGTTTCACCTACAGTGGCGACGACTTGACTGCGCTTTGACGTGCAGACTGCTAATGGTGCCTTTCAAGCGTGCCCTCGACTACTGCTATGAATAGTTACCCGACTGAGTATTTTGGGCCTAACTAAGCTAATGATGTTTGATAATTGTTCTCCTATTCGCATTACTTGCCTGGGCCAGGTAACCAAAATAAACAATGCCACCACATGAATGTGTGTTTGCATGCAAGCTGCCAACAGTGGCTGTCATTTTCGCATTGAGTGCTGCCGTTTCACCTACAGTGGCGACGACTTGACTGCGCTTTGACGTGCAGACTGCTAATGGTGCCTTTCAAGCGTGCCCTCGACTACTGCTATGAATAGTTACCCGACTGAGTATTTTGGGCCTAACTAAGCTAATGATGTTTGATAATTGTTCTCCTATTCGCATTACTTGCCTGGGCCAGGTAACCAAAATAAACAATGCCACCACATGAACGTGTGTTTGCATGCAAGCTGCCAACAGTGGCTGTCATTTTCGCATTGAGTGCTGCCGTTTCACCAACAGTGGCGACGACTTGACTGCGCTTTGACGTGCAGACTGCTAATGGTGCCTTTCAAGCGTGCCCTCGACTACTGCTATGAATAGTTACCCGACTGAGTATTTTGGGCCTAACTAAGCTAATGATGTTTGATAATTGTTCTCTTAGTCACATTACTTGCCTGGGCCAGGTAACCAAAATAAACAATGCCACCACATGAATGTGTGTTTGCATGCAAACTGCTAAAGTGGCGGTCAATTTCGCGTTGACTACTGCTGTTTCACCTACAATGGCTACGACATAGCTGCAGTTTGAAGTGCAGATGCTGAAGGTGCCTTTCAAGCATACCCCGATGACTGTTATTTCATGGTGTACTTGATGTACACAAACGTGTACAGCTATTTTAAAAATTAAAATAGCATTACAACATGGGCTCATGTCATTTAGAACATACTCAAAAATTTTTAGAAGTGGAAACAAAGTTTCCACTTACCGTATGCTCATCGGATACAAAGGCTCAACTCTTTGTATCCCAGCTGCAACACATGTTGCCATTAGGAAGTGCTGCACCACAACTTCTGTGCGGTAGTTAGACCCCACTGAAACACGTGTTACATCAGTGCTTTGATACAGCCACACAGATTGCACAACCTGAGGAGCAGTTACCCGCCGTGATTGCTTAGTGGTTGTGGTGTTGGGCTGCTAAGCATGAGGCTACGGGATTGACTGCCAGCCACAGCGGCTGCATGCAGAGGAGGATGATTTACATATGTAACAGTTACTCATCCCTTGAAATGTGAATGACCCAAACCTTCGCGAGCATATCAGTCGCAACCATCCAGCAGCACATAGTAGAAGTACAAGCACAAGTAGAATAGTACCAACGTCTCAGCTGGTTTGTTGTGATTACCTTGCCTGCAAGTTTCTTGTTTATATTGGATAGGTTTCCTACTTCCTACACATAGCTTGTATACATATTTGACCTGCACCACAAAGAGCTGATGTGACAAAAAATGTGTACACTGTAGTGTTATGTTGCTTTTCATGGTGTCTCAGTTTACTTAATACAGTTTTGAATTTACAGATTGCTTCACATGTTTATAGCTAAACACCACTGAAAACTACTTGCATTGTGACTGCAAGGTCACAACACGAGGATTTGTGTGGTATCCTTCCTGTTCATCGGTGTGTCCTTGCACTATAAATGTAAAATGTCACACCTGCAAACCTGAGCATCCACCCTTACATTTCAAACACTTTTTTGAATGCTCGGCAGTTATGCTTACAAGCACATTGTGACAGCAAATCTACACCACCTTAATTTAAGTGCGATGTAAAGGATTGTTTGTGCATATCCAAGCTGTTCTAGCGTGCTTGCAGGGATACAGCATTGTCCAGTGGCACCGTATAGTTCAGGCGTAACAGTGAACTAGTAAACAAAGCGGTTTATAATACTGAGTTGACCCATATGTAGGAGCATTATTTTATCTAACCCACACGCAAAGTTGCTTTCAGTGTATTGAATAACCGCAGCTTTGATTTACCAAGTTATATTACTGCACGCACAGAGCGCTGAAACAAAGTCTGTACAATGGTGAGAAATGTGCCAAGGAATGAAAGATTACTTGTGATGTGTGGATTTGAATAGCAGATGTGAATGCATACCCAATTCACCGGTATGCATGTTTTCTTTTGGAACAATTTTACATTTGGCACAGAGGCTGAGCCACTGCGGCCTCTTGACTGCAAATTTCTGTGCTCTCACAGTGCCAAAGGGGGTATCATTCATTTGGCTACCCGAATAGTGAATACGTAAAGGAGCACAACCATCTTTCAGTTTTATGCAGAACACCTTGAGCATTACTCACAAAACGGAACCTAAGGAACTATTTGCTGGTTTGCTATGCAAATAAAAAAAATGGCAGTAACTGTTTCCCCACTTTTTGTGTGGCCCTGTGTTCCACCATGTGTGCCTTCTTTTCATTGTCATGTGCATGTTAAAACACCAACTAATTAAGAAAGCCGAACACGAAACTACTAACTACATCAACCTTTTCACACCACAAGATGTCACTGAACTCACTGCTAAGCTACACTTGATAATATCGGCTTGCTTTCAAATAAATGCAGGCACTGGCCAGCTGCTTATGTTATGCTATGCATTTTTCATTTTCCTAAAATATGTCTGTGCATGAGCTAGCAAGGTTGTTACTGCATAAATACATAAACAACATGCAGCCCATGCCCAACTAACTCACATAACCTGAGTAGAGCTTATTTTTTATATGTAGAGCAATCAAAATAGAACACGCATGTATGATGCCAACAGTATCAAACAGTCTCAAGTCGAACATCCTTGTTTGGTGTCATGGGTGAGAGAGGAAGCATGCCTGTCAAGGTACTGCTTAATTTTGTGCGCTTTGGTAATGTTTGTGCATTTTTGAAATGTTAAATTAGGTATGTTAAGTAGTAAGGTGGCAACATATTGGGTAGCCAGGCTGGCAAGAAGGAATGCAATTGTTTGATTTCACTCAAAATAATTTTCTTATCAGCAATGTAAATTATATGCTTTCAAATAAGTACTCCCCTTGGAAACATATCTCATGAGTATGCATATATCTGCATAAGGTCACCGCAATACATACACATTGCTTTAAGCCAGTCATAATGAATCGTACACTCACTGCTTAACCTTCAATTCCTTGCTGCATGAAGTTAACCACTCATGCACAACATTTTCTGCACACGGTGAGAACTTCAGTCATCGCTGAGCATATCATTTAAGGAAAAGGCATTCCATGCATCCAACTGCTTTAAGCACCCTGTTAAAATTGGCAGAGTGAAAAAAAAAGCACGAGCAAGCGTATCAGCAAGCTGTACTCGGGGCCTCACACGCGTGCTCAGTGGTAGAAATGTGCGTCTTGGCGACCTACGCAAATGCATTCCGCGACAGATGTGCGTGTGTTCTGTATTCTTGCAAGCTGTCACTAACACTATAGAAACCGCGCCACCGCGCTTCCGGCGACAATATCAGGTTCGCGCGTCGCAGAACGCATCACGTTGGATAATTAGAGAGGTTTTGTTCAACCAGCCAAGGCAGCGTGCACTGAAAGTAATCATCCGAGAATACGTCGCGTGCTGCGACGTGATGCGATTGCAATACATCTGTAAAAGGTGGCGCAGATAAGACGACTGTGCAATGTTTCGAAGAAGGATGACGGTGCCAATGCAACACATACGGCTGAAGAACAGAATGTGGCAGCCTAGAGTCGCATTTTCGCCGGAACGCGGAAAATTGAAATCACATCTGCAAAAATATGCCAGTGTCGTCTGCTGTCAAAGGTCGTTGCCAACCTTGAACACCTTTGCTCCGCCGAACGGTTGCCAGCTGTCAACAGGCCGCGTCGCCCAATAGGAGTGCGCGTGCGTTCCGCTCGTGCGGATTGAGCGTGCATCGAATTTTGCGACACCTTCCGCCTTTCGGGCTTCCGCTCGCGACCGGACGAGGGCGGAACGGACGGGCGGAGCGACCATGTACGGGCCCTAAAGCTTGGAGCATGCCCACCATCCTCGGTGGAGCGCAAGGCACTGAGGCGAGGGGAGAGAAGGAGAGGGGTGGGGCATTCTCCTCCGGCGGCTGCTGCGTATGGCACGACGGCGCGCGGTCACGAGGGCCTTGTCTTAAAAGCGATCTGTGATGAGGGCAGAGTGCATGGATTGCTGATAGCTTCGTGTAAGCTGTGTTTTCACCGCTTAGTTCACGTTGAAGCGAGAGGCAGCACAAAAGTCAGTTCGCTCAGTGTTGCTGCCACGCTTCCTCACTCCAGCGTTTTGACTGAGAGTTTCCGAGGTCATCAAATGAGATGTGTTCATGTTTTTTTGTGTAGGCGTGGGACCATACTTGTTATTAGTTAGTAAGCGAATGTTTACAAGGTATACGACCGATATTTACTCCCTCAAGAACACTGAAACTTTGAGAGAGTACACACAAATGTCTTCTCAGAAAGAAGCCGCTTAAAAGAACATGCATCCAACACAAGTGTAGCCCTTGTTCTAGTTATTTCATGCAGGTATATATCTGCAGAAATTAGAAAATTTATCCCCACCTCATATAAAGCAATCGTATGTTCCTGAACCACGTGAAATTCAGCACCCATTCGCTGTGTTCTATGCAAACCTGCTAAACGACTCGTAAATAGTAAACGCCGCTTCTACCTTCTCATGAATGCTTGAAACGTCTATTACCCATGGAAAACTAGATCAGTTAAGCACATCTACCGTTACCCTAGCCGCACTCGTCAAAATCTTCCACTGGAACTTATCCTCGACTACAGAAGTTGCTGCGCTTAAGTAAAGCCCATCGTCAAATCCTTCGTCGATGAACGAGTTGCTTACCAAATAACTTATCACTGCACTAGCATCGAGCATACACTGAAAGTTATTTCACCCCAAGAATTCCCGAGGAATGCTATTCAGCTTCAGTGAACACTGAAGTCAAAGGGAAGCGCTGACCTTTACACGGTGGTGGACACTGATAATACTTTGCTATTTGCGTCAACAGCTATTCTCTACTGTGGTCAACAGGCCGATTCGATTACCATTTCTCGTGAAAAGAGTTGCCGCGATTCGGTCCATGTTCGGCCCATGCGCTACAGAGCAAAGGTCTCGAACCCAGCAGCCACCGCTGGCTAGCTGATGGGTTCCTTCCCAAGTATCTGCTAGGCTGCGGGCTACACGAGCGTTCATAATATACAAACATACTCCAATGTGTAAACGGATGCCCTTAGTAGTTTGCTACCGTGACATGCATGTATTGCCGGCGATGACGCGAGATAAGAACAACGAGTTTGGTGTCTCCTGTTACCAGCTCTTCTCAAAGAAAGAAGTTCTGATATCCTTCTATCAATGAATTTAACTGTAAATGCACGTTCGACTCCACGCACGTTTGTGGGCACGTTTGTTATAGGTGAAAAATTATATCACGTGTCGATCCAGACCTCGGCGACGACCTGCAGGGCGCTTCCTCCAAGTCGCACCAGGATCAGTTCCCAGGGCAGGCGGCGGAGTATGAGCTGCCATGTCACCACGTGCTCGGCCAGGACAAGGTTGCCCAGCTTCTGCGGGAGGCCCACGGCCACCACGGCGCACAGCGAAGTCACCGTGGTGGAGTCAACCCTGCGGGTGCGTGACCGAGAACGAAAATTTTGAGTTTCACTGGATGCTCTAGGAAAGGATCAGTCATTCGAAAGCATCACTTTTTAAAAAGTAAAGAACTGGGTGATTACCCAGTTCCTTTCAGTAAAGTTGTAATTCGTGGCTCAGGGGATATTGTATGGATTGGAAGTTTGCAGATTATTGTGTCGCATTGGCGATCCTGATATGATATTTTCAGCCAGGCATAACATGTAAAATATGGTGTGCGGCCGCGATACGGAGGCAGGTTGGGCTAAATTAAGATGTTATTTTTCCAGTCGGAATGTTTGTTTTCGCAATATAAAGAAAGCTTAAATCTCGCACGAGCGCCTGCTCAAGTCAACCAGCGGCAATTCAGTGACCAATTTTATATGCTGCATACGTGGCATTATAATGTAAAAGCAAGCCACACAAACGTTAAAAATAAATCGGAGAATATTGTGGCGAACGATGCTGCGGCATAAATCGTAATTACGGTTCAGTGTGGTGGAAAGCCTACCGCTACCACTGTAGGCATTCTATGCTGTGGTATAAAACCTGCCTGCCGAATAACTAAACGCAGATGCATTATGGTGATTGAATATACATTTGTACCCAATAATTTTCTTTATTTGAGCATCAACGCTTCTTTTATTCGCATTTGTAATCTTCTCCTGAAACATGACACCCTTTGACAGCAGGACGCACATTGAAGGGTGCATGCGGGCGCACGCTGGAATACTGTAAAAGCTCGACGACCGACAGAATGAAAGCGTCGAGCAGGCCCAATAACTATTCTACAGGGGAGAAAAATGTTTTGTACACTGCAACAGAATGTAATATGCCACTGTGTTTATTTAATGTTTTTCCTTTCTAACGCATAATAGGAAGTGGTTCCTAAACTGCAGCAAATGTCGGCTTCCTTATAGAGAACGCCAGACACGTATCGCTTTTCCTCGCTCGCTAACACGCTATAATGACGCTGCTACATTCACATGAAAGCGGGCGACAGCCGCTCCAGTAAGGTCTCGTAGAGAGATGAATGGGCAATCACGGTATGAGACCACAATGGCGGCCGGCCAAATGATCAGAGAGAAAATATACAAATACAACCGAACAGCAACATCTTTAAACTATAGAATATTAGAATTTTGATGTACTGTTATGTGACACTTTGTCGGAACTGTAGCTTGATTATTCTTTCTATTTGTCCTCTGTAGATGGACGCCATAATCAAACGTACTTCAGCTTCAGCCAAACGCGAGCGCACTCAAATCTCCTCTGCGTTGTGTAGCTCTCAAGAACCATGCCTGGAAGTGTATCGCCAATGCGGTCTTTTTGTAACGGTCATGTAGCGCTTTGTTTAATCGCTTTAATCACGTTTAAACGCTCTCCGATTTCGTGGTGTGCGCTTACCAAGCGTGTTGTGTGTTTGAGTCGCTCGTGACGCGTGGTGCAGTTACCAAAAAGACTCCTAAAGGTGCGCGAGCCGCTGAAAAGAAGCACTGCCACCGCGGAGCAGCGACATATTGGCGCGCTGCGTGGCACTGGCCGCTGCAAGGAGCCGCATTGCCGATGGAATATGGTATAAGTTCTTCGCTTACGCGAGAATGATGAGTATCGCTTATGTTGTGACTGCTGTAACGAATACCGAAGACAGCAATAAATGTGACCCAGGTAAGCAATGCTTCTTGTTCAATTATTTATTTGCTGGTGTGTGTATGTGTCATATATTTCACCGTCAATGCATGCTCATACTTGCGCTACTGAGGTTTATTGAAGCGCACTACTCGCTCGCTTCATAAACACGTTTTCTGTTATCTCTATGAGTCACCGTGTTGCTAATTCTTAATGCTCGAGTACATGTTGCACTTTTGTGCGTAGGCACAGTATTGGACCTCTTTCACGGAACTGGTGTTTTGAGCTGAGATGGTCGTATGTTTACAAATTAATTGTAAACTATCCTTAATTAAAGAATAATAATTGCAGTAGTTCATTTCGTAATCACTTGATATAGCGTTCTTACTGTGAAACTGTCACATTCTTCCGGTGTTGTTTTTTGTACTGAAGAAGCGTAGGAAGTGATTTGGAAATTAATTTGTATGATTAGTTTGAATTGATTAATATTCTTTTAAACTTTAACCTTGAATTTTTATTGTTACCGAAATGGTCTTGATAGAACATAATTAAATTTTGCGTGTTTAATTATATGTTCTGTGGTTATATTTAATATGCTTGTGGTTAATTTATGCCTCTTTCATTACATGTTCATAGCTGTTTGCAGTGTGACTTAAACAAGTAAAAATAAGAGTTTAAGATTACTATTCTGTTCTTGTAGGCTCCACTGGAGACCGGGGAATTGCCAACTGACATACTGGCCGCTAACAGACATGATTGTGCTCTCAACAGGGCTGAGGTCGTCTTCCTTATTATAGTATAAAACTTATATGTATTTCTATTGACATATTGTACACGAACCTTCAACATTTATGTCTATTTGCATCATTACTGATGCTGCTGTAGCAATAAATGTGTTCTGCCACGCAGCGCTGTGCTCGAAGGTTTTTTTCATTATTGCTTCATGGCCGCGAAGAAAAAAAAGACAGCAACCTTGAGCTCCCAAACTGTCCGCGTGCAAACGAACATAGTTTCTATTGATGCCATAGGTGTCCTGCTAGTGTCACATGACCTTCTGTGATCCTGATACATTATCGCAGTAAAACACAGCGACAAGCTTCTATCATGCTTAGACGATAGCCTGTTTAACAAGATCAGCTTGCTTTAAAATAGACTATGAAAGTGAATACTTTTGGTGCCAGCAATAGAAATGTATATAACTATGTGATAAAACTCAGTAGCCTTGATTTTCTGTTTGCAATATGAGCATTTACTTTAAATACCTACAAATGTTAACTAGTGAGCTGTACTTTATTTAAGGTGATACTTGATATTTGTGGTGGTGTGTGTGTTGTATCATACAAGTGCCACAATTGAAGTGTGATGATCTTACTATTTTACATTGCTACACATTAGTCAGCATGTTTGAAATATTCGTCTGGTATATTTGCTAAGGTTTTAGTATTAGCTCACATGTATGCAAACATGATGTACTACTTGTATGAACATGTATAGACGTGTAATTTCAGCATCCGTTCTTAATTTTATTCTTGCTCAATTACAACATGAAAAGATGTTTTTTTGTCTCCCTCCCGATTTCGCTATAATATTGACTTGGAAGCGCTGTACATGGCTCTGTGGTAGTGTTTCTTTTTCAGATGTTACCCATAATCAAGCATTTATAATATTGCATTTTTGCATTTGCTATATTGCATTTGGAGTGTCTTTGAAACCATATTCTTAATGTTCACCAGGGTGTGCAACAATACTTGTGTGTAGTCTTCAAAGGTGATATAATAACAATTGTCTGATTCCTGTTGTTGTGCCTGTACCATCATGGTACAGTTCAAATTTTCCTGGTTTTCTTGTTTGCTAACCGCAGTGCAAACTTATACAGACAGTTAACAGCATTTCACTGATGTCAGGTATAGCTCATAGTGTATTACGATACAAATGTTACGACTTTTCAGAGATATTTATTGCTCACATGCACAGAGAAAATGCTTCCTCCAGTGCTTACAAGGGCATGTATAGAGCTTTAATTTCAAAAGTTGTTTTTAATGTTATCTTTGTGAAGACGTAGGCTGGACTAGCTTTTGGTCTTGATGCCAATTTACATTCATATTGGCTTAGAAGCATGCATGGCCCCGTCTTCTTTTTTAGGTGTCCCCATAGCCGAGACTCTGTATATTTTTTGCCTTTGCTACATTGCATTGGGAGCGTCTTTATTATCCTGCTCTAAAGCTACACAGGATGTGTAAAGCTTTTTTTTTGGTAGTGTCCAAGGTGGATCTGAACAAAAGTGTTCAATTCATGCTTTAGTGCCTGCAATCTCATGCATACTTAACCTTTGCCTTGTTTTCTTGCTTCCTGACTGCAGTACAAACTTTTACATAGACAGTTAACACGGATTTAATAATGACATGCATGGCTAAAACACCGTGATATGATACAAGTGATTTCCTGCGATATTATGCAAGTGATACTATTCTTTTGTACTTTCATATCTAAAGTGCCAGCAAGGCCTGCTGTATTTGTGGTGTATCCTATGTTGTATATTCAAATAAAAATATTGCATTATAAACAGCGCCATACTATAGTTGTGCACCTCAGTTTATAGTCGAAATATTTGTACAAGCTAAATGTGAGTTCTCCTTAGGCCTTCATATTGTGTTTTGAACTGTATTGTTGGGAACATTACCGTTACATATTTGGTCAAATGTTGAGCAATAGACCATCTCACGGGGAGTTTCATTTCGCCCTTTGCCGGTTGATATACAATGATTTAAGTGATTTAAATGGAAGTAACCTTTTGTTACCCCATTAAACTGAGCGTTTTTTTTTTTGCAAAGAAGCTTATATGGGCCCCGTTCTTTATATGGTCCGCCGAGCCGCGTTCGGCTTAGCTACGGGGACGCACCACCATTTGGGTTTTGTACCAGAAAGGCCAAATCCGTGCATGGTATACTTAAAGCCCCTCCATACACGTTTCTGCCGACCAGGTTAAGTACCGCCAACCTGGCCTCCTCCTCCCCGCTTCTCTCCCACTCACCCCCTTAGCTTCCGGCGGCAAGAGAAACTTACGTAGCTGCAGCTTCCTGTTACGAGGGGAAGTGACGCTTTGTTTTTTAGCGTTGTTTACTTTCGCGTCGCTGGAAAGGCTTTAATTCCACGAGCTGCGGTTGAAACTGTGAATGCGATTCCATCTAAGAACCACCGCCTACTGTAACCAGCGATCTGCTCGTGTTCGCTGCTTCGCGTCAGCCTGCAACGGGATGCGGCACGAGCGACGAGGTACACTGGAATGCAGAGCCTAGGCACTTGGAGACCACTGCCGTTTTTCGTTCATTTGGAAAACAGCGACCGTGAACTACTGCTTCAGCGGAATACGCAGCTTGTCCCCTTTGCATTTTTCTTATGGTGACTGCCACAGCTCTGCTAAGCACGCGCGGGCGTCTCACCATCGTCCAACGGCAGTCTACGCGAAAATTCCCGCAGCGCAACTCCAGGAATCGGAAACGCCGGAACCGGAAATTTTTAAACCGGAAATGCCGGAACCGGAAATACCGGAACGGGATTTGGTTTGTGGGGAGAAGGCGGCGCACAACAAAGGTTGTCGCTACTTAAGAAAGCGGCGGTGGCGCGTGGATGTAGGGGCTTTAGGTATACCCAGTCAGCTGTCGCCAAACAATGCAGTACCCATTATGCCATGGACTGCCCAAGTTGGCGGGGCACAGACAGACAGACAGACAGACAGACAGACAGACAGACAGACAGACAGACAGGCAGGCAGGCAGGCAGGCAGGCAGGCAGGCAAACAGACAGACAGACAGACAGACAGACAGACAGACAGACAGACAGACAGACAGACAGACAGACAGACAGACAGACAGACAGACAGACAGACAGACAGACAGACAGACAGACAGACAGACAGACAGGCAGGCAGGCAGGCAGGCAGGCAAACAGACAGACAGACAGACAGACAGACAGACAGACAGACAGACAGACAGACAGACAGACAGACAGACAGACAGACAGACAGACAGACAGACAGACAGACAGACAGACAGACAGACAGACAGACAGACAGACAGGCAGGCAGGCAGGCAGGCAGGCAAACAGACAGACAGACAGACAGACAGACAGACAGACAGACAGACAGACAGACAGACAGGCAGGCAGGCAGGCAGACAGACAGACAGACAGACAGACAGATAGACGAATAGACAGACAGACAGACGACTAGACAGACAGACAGACAGACAGACAGACAGACAGACAGACAGACAGACAGACAGACAGACAGACAGACAGACAGACAGACAGACAGACAGACAGACAGACAGACAGACAGACAGACAGACAGACAGACAGACAGACAGACAGACAGACAGACAGACAGACAGACAGACAGACAGACAGACAGACAGACAGACAGACAGACAGACAGACAGACAGACAGACAGACAGACAGACAGACAGACAGACAGACAGACAGACAGACAGACAGACAGACAGACAGACAGACAGACAGACAGACAGACAGACAGACAGACAGACAGACAGACAGACAGACAGACAGACAGACAGACGAATAGACAGACAGACAAACAGACAGACAGACGAACAGACAGACAGACAGACAGACAGACAGACAGACAGACAGACAGACAGACAGACGAATAGACAGACAGACAA
Organism: Dermacentor albipictus; assembly: GCF_038994185.2. Classification (NCBI taxonomy): domain Eukaryota; kingdom Metazoa; phylum Arthropoda; class Arachnida; order Ixodida; family Ixodidae; genus Dermacentor; species Dermacentor albipictus. Next base: position 106,829,123 of record NC_091822.1, on the reverse strand, counting down.
ACAGACAGACAGACGAATAGACAGACAGACAAACAGACAGACGGACGGACGGACGGACGGACGGACGGACGGACGGACGGACGGACAGACAGACAGACAGACAGACAGACAGACAGACAGACAGACAGACAGACAGACAGACAATCCTGGAACGTGTCCTAAGAATGCTAATCGATATAAATATAACTGCAGTGTTGCGCGATATTCGAGCATACTGGCAGTGATAACTGACGAAGCGCCCCTCGTAGCGGCCTTCACGACAATGAATGCTTCTTCTGACGACGCACAGCATGCTTCTTACGACAATGTCAATCATTGTTTTCCTGGTGACGACGGCGACCTGCTGCAGGCTATGCATTTTTGATCTCGGAAGAAGTACGTTCTCTCTCTGCTGCGGCACGTCAAACTTATCGCTGCGCTTATGGAGCGGCGCGCGCCTTTCATGGAGGGGCGGCAACAGGTGAGTCGCACAATTTTGGCTGAACCCATTCCAGCGGGTGTTAGTAAATTTAGCAGATGCAGTGCGCTGCTATTTTGTGAAACATTGTTTTACCACTGCTCAAATGGGCAACAAAGGCGCTTTACGTGCATATAAATTTTCACTCATAACTTTTCATTGTCGTTGTGTTTCTGGCGCATAAGAGCAGGCCTAATTTTCCCATGTTTGTTTCTGTTCCAACGCATGTATTTTAAAGGAAATTCCACTTTCCTTGTTGGTAAGCTATGATGGTCGGATGACACTACTTAATTGACTTATTAGCTCTGGGCAGTTCTTTAAATGACGCAGCCAGCTTCGTTAAATGACGTTCACTGCGCGTACAAACAACGTTACAGTACAATGTTAACTAAATCTCGTCATCTAAGCAGTTTATAGATACTGAGATAAGATCATTCACAGATGGCCTTGTCGACTTACCCGATGTGCTTGTCCGAGTCTACAATAAGTGAGATGCCGATTGCGACGAGCAACAGGATGACCATTACTTCCCTCATCCTGCGAAAGCGGTACGTGTGGTAAGTTACTGCTTACATCAGGAACTGTGCAGTAATCGCCAATAGGCTTGCAAGTGAAGTTACTTAGAGCAATTGCTATCGTAATGAATATTCTTAGTGTATACGCCGATATTGTGAAGGCGAAGCCAGGCGATGCAAGGCGAATTTCCAGTTTATAGCGCCGCTTTCGAGACGTGCATCGCTCGAAACGTATTAGCGGTGACTTTTTTTCGCACCTTTCTCGAAGTTGTATTCAAGATGAAATAAGCGTTCATTCATTCATTCATTCATTCATTCATTCATTCATTCATTCATTCATTCATTCATTCATTCATTCATTCATTCATTCATTCATTCATTCATTCATTCTTTAGCGGAAAGTGGTCCTTCGACAAAGGAATGAAGCTGTGTGGAAAAGAAAAGAAGCTGTGACCACTGTATTATTTTTGCGCCACTTCTCAATATTATCACAAGAAGGGCGCTACAATGTCAAAATTCCTTTTAAGTGCGCTAGCCCGTAGCTTACGTTCTATTCCTCAATCATAAATTTTCCGATCGCGCTATTAGTGTTAATTTTCGCAGGAAAACATGATAGTCATATCCTAATACTGGCTACTGAAAGCCGAACAGAGTCAAGCGTACAGCGACCATATCAAATATTGTTCCAACACGGACCAAGTCGACATGTTAGTGAACTTCGCGAAAACATCGAAGTAAAAAAAAATGATGCACGCGACTTTGTTGTCTAAGTAAGGTTGTGGCCGAGCAGGCTGCCTGGAAAATAGACGAAAGGAGAAGACATAGACGAAACTGCGCACAAAGAAACCGTAGTCATGCTTTGTTTAGCACAAAGTCCGCCACTTTGCGGCTTTCCAGGAGTTCGCACGCGCAAAGTGCTGAAGTATATTGTGAACATTTGCTTTTCTTAGCTTTCTTTGTTGATGTGATGAGACGTACTTGGCCAATTGAGATTGCCTTCTTAGACGACAATGTATACTAGCTTCAATGCTGGTCCTAACTGGAATAAACCTCCTTTTGATGCTGAAAGCGACAAATTGCCCATTGAGTGAAAAAGCCGGCGACGTCTGTAGCAGCGAAATGGTACCAAATTTCCCATTGGCTGCGTCGTCACGTGGTGCCCAGAGGGCCTCGGCGCTCCTAACGCTGGCTCGCGCTTGTTGGCTCGGGCCTCGACGGGGCAGAGCTGGCTAAAAGGCATCACATGCGGCCGCCTTACTGCGCCAGTTGTCGAGTGAGGGTAGAGGGCATCGCCGCGACGCCACGTCGCCCTCGCTTTCGGAGGCATGTGTTAAGCGTCCGTTCCTTGTACGCGCAAGAACTAGCCTGCGTTGCCTTAGTAACTTGCGATTCGCTGATGATATTGCCTTGCTTAGTAACTCAGGGGACCAATTGCAATGCATGCTCACTGACCTGGAGAGGCAAAGCAGAAGAGTGACTCTAAAAATTAATCTGCAGAAAACTAAAGTAATGGTTAACAGTCTCGGAAGAGAACAGCAATTTACAATAGGTAGCGAGGCACTGGAAGTGGTAAGAAAATACATCTACTTAGGGCAGGTAGTGATGGCGGATCCGAATCATGAGGCGGAAATAATCGAACTGCGTCTCGGTAAGGTCAAATCGAAACGCGCTTAGCGCCTCAAGGCGCTCGCGTGCAGGAGTTCCTAATTCGGAGGACCGCTCGGGGACGTTCAATTGAACAATAATGATTTCGCATTCCCAACTGATAAGAGTTGCTTAGGTGTCCTCGGATTTTTAATCTCAACTGTCGGGTTTTGATGATCGGAGTCAAAGGTTACTGAAATACGTGTGAAAACGTTTAGACTCAGCTCGCGATATGATTCGTATGTAGTAACAGTGGGAAATTATCCGCTGCCGGCTATTGGCGGCTTAGATGACTTATTGGCGTCCCTATGGAAACGGGGCGCTAAAACATAGTGACTTATCCTGCTTGATATAACCAGGTACGCGATAAATGTTTTCATTTCTTTGAATCTCCTTAATCTGTTTTCACTTCCTCAAAGTTATCTGTGTCTATCTTGTACCGCTACTTGTGCCTGTAACGAATCCGATCGTATCAATATCTTCCTTGCTGTTTCTCTTGTTTCTCTCTTGTTTATCTCGACTGCTGATAGGTTGATTCTTCCGTCTACTTTAAGTCCAAGCGCTTCTAGAAGTGTACTTATACCCGTCACACGAGTGTTTGGAAGGCCTCCTACCCGATTGTCCGTTGACTCAAAGGTCAAGTTCCAGTTGCTACGCAGGCGCTTTCAAAGGCTGCCAAGTCAATAGCCCGTCGAGTCAACGGAGCACCGTACAACTTTATCGAAACCTCCGTGGCCTTTGAGCAATGGAAGCGGAAATAGCGGAAACGTGCCCTCTCGTTAACAGCCTGCTCGTACTCACGATTAGAAAGAAAACAAATCAAACCGTATTGCTCTAAAAAATAGCATATATGAGTGTTAATGATTATTTAACGAAGTACTTTTGCCATTTGAATGACTTGTGCTACTAAGTGGATTTAATATTCTTTAACATTTTGTGACACAAAAACGAACATATATATGCGCAGCGCTACACAATGTTTGCGAGAAACGCTTCAACAACTCAGCGGCTGTTTAATAGCACCATGCAGCAGCGCCACAACTCATTTCAATGAATAGAGTTGTGGCGTTTCGAAAACAGTCGACTGGATGGCCTTCCAAGTGTGTCCGTGTGGCACGTGTATTACCTACGGGTCACGGTGGGTGAATCACTGGGCTTCGTGATCGAGCGGAATCGGCGCAATCTTTGCGATACCAAAAACATCAAGTGGCGTAAAGATCAGTTATGATGTACAAAAAATGTATTTCAAGTAGGAATTATCGCATGTTACACTTGATTTAAGACACTGCTTCCGAGTTACGTGACCAGCCTTATATGTACACGCGGTGTTTTTGTTATATGGTTTTGATCCAGTTATGAAGAAATCATTTTGTCTCCTTTGAGAGATTAGCGATTTGATTCTCGTTGGAAAAGGACAGCGCAAATAGAGTGAATGTGGACCAGCTGAGTCACGGCAGCCAGTAGACCAAGGCTTTGTTACACTAGTTTGCGGGCCGCTAATACTATTGGCGGCGAGGAGTTACGGAGTCGCCATCTATCGGAAGCGCCTCGCTGGCGTAGTATGAGGGATCACGTGACGCGTTCCTCATAGGTTTTGCTGTCAGCGCTCACTGAAAACACCATGCGCGAGCTCTCCCAGACATTTCTGGAAGTACTTTCGAAACGAGAGAAGTTTCTTACTGTCTAAATAATAATCTTGGGCAAACTGAAAGCACACAATCGTTTACAGACGCTATCTCTTTACCGAATACGTACAGTGAACGCCACTGCGCGTGGTCGCCGCGATGGAGTCTCCCCAACCCGCTTCTTGCGTGAAAGGTAGGTAAACGCTGGGAGCAAACTATGCGAAATATGTTCTTATAGTATTTGTATAACTAAATGGAGTGTAATAGAACGAAGCCTCAATGCAGCGATCGCGCAGATTCGCAGCGACCGACTGCGCGTCTACATGCTTGTCCTCGCACTGTGTCGCTTTCTCCGCGCGCGCGTTTTCGCACCGTGCCATGAGCTTTAGGCCACAGAATATGAGCATTTGACAGTATACAAGCTATCATTGTTGCGTGGGCGCTATCAGAGCTGTTCAAAAATAATTTCATTGTAGAGACTTCGACGCCTACGGGGACTGTGATGTGACGTCGCGACGATTCAATCTTTTTTTTTTCTAAATTCTTTGAGCTTTCAATACTATTTCTCGAGTTGCGTCGCACTGTATGTTTATCGTTGTTCTCAGCGTGCCATTTCCCACTGCTCCTTTTTTGTAATCCAGTGCATTAATTCATAACACAAACATGACCATATGCAATGCTTTTTTTAAATGTGCTTCTTACCGCTGCCTTTCCACTCCACTGAACTTGCCAGTATCTATAGCATCGACAAGTTCATAGACCAAACCGTCATGACATTAGTCGGGCAGCGGACTCGGGCGAGCGTCTATGTGCGCGTTTTCAGAACATCGCAGACCGGGCGCCGTAGCAGAAATCGTCCTCGCGTCTGTTGTAGCCGATGACTGTTTGCCGGTTTTATGTTTCGCGAGCCAAGCTTCACGCAGCTTCTTGTCCTGCGGCTACGTGTGAATAAGGCTGACACCGGGCTCTGTTGCGAAAGTCCGGCACTGCGGCACCGAGCAGTAGTTGACCATGTTGCGCGCCTTCAAAGGCAGCCACTACCTATTGTAGTGCTTTCAAGCGTTGTGAAGGAGACACTCGAAACGGGAAAATTTCGCTACTAAATGAGGACCGCAGCGTACGAGGGAATTTAAACTCGTTTTCAGCTCGCTTCGGCGCGCCCGAAGCAGCCGACGCAGCCGCTATGTTCACGTGATCCCTCCTAGCACGTCACGCCGATGGTGGCGCCAGCTTTTCCAGTGGTGGAGCTCGAGGCCAATACCTCCTTTAGTTTGACAATGTTAGGTATAGTGAAGGTAGCAACCATTGTTATACTTATAAATGCGCCGCGAACTATAGTCATGGTGAGTGAGAACATGCCCAGGTCAATCATGCGAGTATATGCTAAAGGAAGTGGCCAATCACAAAACACTGCTTACAAAAGAATAGGCTTTTGAATTCGGCTCATCATTCTTTATTCGCCGATATGCTGCTTGACGTCAACGTTTCTCTTTTGTTTTTGTTGTTGTACTTGTTGCTGGAACCGTCGACAATGCCTCATGGCTGCTTGTATATATGGGCATTGCCAAGCAATGGCAAACTCATCTGTCGACCACCGACATTGCTCACACCATCAGCATTCTAAAGTTAGTTCGCGGAGCAGGGCTCCCCATCACATGTCTGGCTACATAGTGTCAGGGACCCAATAACAATAGCCCTACAAATCACGGTGGCTGAAGCTTCAGCAACAACACTAGCGCTTTGCGAGTAAAGCCTAAGCAGTCCACAAGTGGCGCTTGTTTTGTACGAAGCTTTAGCTCAAGGCATCGTATCTAAATACATAGGAAATGTGAAATCGCTTTACTCCTTTCTACCACACCGAACTCGATGAGGTTTGCTGCATTTAATGAAAATGTTAAAATCAAGTGAGTCCAGGAAGCGTAATTTTTTGGTTGTAAAGTCTTTAATGAAAATTGTTGAAAGATGCAAAATTTAGAAAACAAAACCACTAAGTTTTCAACCATGCAACTCAGTAATGAAAATAGATATGATAATTCTGTAAACTGCTTTATTAATATATCTAAAGTGGACAAAATTGATGCCTCGTACAAACCTGTGAAACGTATTACTAAATTATCAACAGTATGTTCGTAAAACTCTTGAAAACATCGTAAGAAGTTTTCGTAAGCTATAACTACTTAACCAAATTTCTCTACTTTAGACGCTCTAATGGATGCAGCTTACAGAACTGAGATATCCACTTTTGATGCAGAGCTACGAATTTGTAAATTTCTTGCTTTGCTTTTTTTCAAACGTACCAATATTAAGCACTTTGGTAAGTATATACAGGCCTAAATCAAAATTTCGCTTCCCTAGTCACTATAAGTTAATATTTTCTCTTAAATGCAAAGAATTTCAATGCAATCTGTTCGGGTGCTAACACAAAAAAAAATGCATTTTTTCGCTGCACGGGTATTTGAATGCGCGGCTTCGGAGCTGCGCTTGAGTTAAAGCTTGCACGATAATTATTGGTGCCATAAACTTTACAACTAGACAGAATATTGAAAGTGCTCTCACGATAATCGGTCTTCGCATTGCCATTTGTCCTTGCCGATCTCGTGAATGGCGACACGTAATTCCGGTGTTGGGGCCACGTGTCTGCAACCGTGGACTCATTAAACACGTCATCACAGCACTGGCTTTGCAATTAGCCTTGGCCAAACGGAGAATATGACCATGTAAAAATTTGTGAAATAATAGTTAATAGATTTCAGGTTCCTTTAGATGTTGCTACTCTAAATGATCGCGCAAACTTAGGCTGCTCCAAAAATGCACGATGCACGAAATAGCTGATAGAAGCGAGAACATTCAACAAAATCGCATATGGCTCTAGGAATCTAACATAAACAAGAGCAAAATATTGCGGCTAATTTTTCCAGAATTTTTAATCAATTTCGTAAAAGGCACCTAAGTCCTACGATAAAGTTATAATTGGGTGTCCTGCAAACGAATAACGCCGTGGTGCGTTATATTTCTCCTACGATAAAGTTATAATTGGGTGTCCTGCAAACGAATAACGCCATGGTGCGTAATATTTATCTGATTACACTAGATGTATTTTCCCTTAAACATATCTCTTTTTTTCGATGTCCCTGGTACATCAGCGGCGCTAAACAAGTGGAAATAACTGGTACAACAAACCGCAATATTTAACTAGCTCAACTCTTTCTTCATAATCACAGGGCACATATTGTATTCGCTTAATTAAAGCCGGTTCAGTGCACGAGTCAGATTAGTAAGCACCCTGACATTAGCACGCAATTGAAATAATGGTCACAAGAATGTGTGCCGAACGCATCCACACATTCTTACCATTATATATATATATAATATATATATATAATATATATATATATATATTTTACATATATATTATAGTACTATATTACCATTCGTCTTGCATGCCATGATTAAACTGCGCATATAGCCAATGTGCTCCGCAGACAGACTTTAGGAATGTCGGTTCCGAAACTGTTGCCGATCTCAAGAAGCCAACAGATGAACATCCCTTAAGTGACACAGAACCTAAAGCAAAGAAAAAACGGGCACCCAAGTGTATGCTTCTCGCGTCACAGCGGTGTTCCATTCTAATTGCGAATCACCGATTGTCTGACGAAGTTATGTCTTACTAAAAACTTACACGTTTCTGAGGTAGAAGTGATACACAAAGATCAAGAAGAGCGTGATCGATACCAGCGACGCGGGAACCAGGCAGCACCCAAATACCGCCGCGTTCAAAGGGCTCGGCTTCTTTTGGCTGCACAGTAGGAGAAAACACGACAAAGTTGGTGTTGCTACCTTCAAGGATTACATCATACTTACGGTTGAGTTGTTAGCGGTTATAGTGCTATATGTAGGCATGTTTTCTACCTTAATAGACAGAACAGACCTCGAGCAATTATAACAGCGTGTTCAATTGGTCTGGGTATAACATCTTGTAAACATCAGCTTTAAACATGGCAATGCAGGACACTTTGAGCGTTCTGAATTGTGGTTCCTTTGCTGTGTACTGTGTCGCGCTCTTTACTTGTGCAAGTATGCCCGTTCATTCAATCAATAGTCAATCAGACTAAATTACTCATCTGCCTAGAGATACTCTGCGTTGCTCCCCCTGTGAAATTAGGTAGGCATAGCGGCTGAAAAGTATTTCTTTATCACAAGGGCAACGTTGGTATTGTGGGGCTATCGAAAGTGTCACTTTAATACTGAAGTACTAGAACAAAAAGAACTTAAGATGCCTAGTATCCATTCACGACATGCAGAAGTAAATTTCCTCAGATTCTGGATGGCCAATTTGAAGGAGCAAGACCGCATGCTTTCCAGAGGCCTCCACCTGGCACATTCAATGGTAGAACACTGCTGTCTAGAGCACAGTACATGATCTAAATGCACAAGCAACTGCCTATTTCCTTCATAAAAACATTTCCCGAAAAATCTCCCATTTGACGGCATCAAAACCGGAAATATTTTATGATCTCAATGTTTATGCAAGAGGTAATATTTCATTTGAACTTTTCCCATAGTATTTCTTTCTGCGCAGAGCCAATACTTCATATGCACTTTTCCCACAGTATTTCCTTCTGCGCAGAGCCAACACCCGAAACTGTATCTCTATGCTACATGGTGCTGATGGTAAGGATTGATAGGCCATTTACGAAAAACTCAACGGCCTTCAAAGTAAGAAATGGTGCCCATATACCTTCCTTGAACGTGCGTTTTTCACCATTGGAAACGAACCATGGCCGCTATAACGTAAAGCTTTTCCTAACTTTCCTGCTCCATTTTGCAATCAGCCCTCCACGATCGGTGAAAATTTTTTCGAGTCACCCCCACTTCACCTGTCTGTCACGCAACGTTAGGAAAACCGCTAAAGATCTGCATCTGATATGATGAGTACACACTGGTGATGTACAATTATACGAAACAAAGTAAATAGGATTCTTACAGATTCTACGCCTTTTTATCCATCAGCCTTCCACAATTTGACAAAACATTTCGAGCTGTGTCCACTTCAACTGGCTGTCACGCGACGTCATAAAACCGCGAGAACTCACCACATCAGTATGACGTTTACGCAGTAAAGATGCGTTGTTATGCCAAACAAAACATTTCTTTAATAGCCGGAGACCACCCGTTCCCAAAGAAATAGAAGATGGCTGGCCGCCGATCGCTCTGGCGCTGCTTCGTATAATAAAAAAAATTATGCGTGATAGTGTAACGTTTCGAAACATATTTAGCACGTACACAACGTAGCTCTTCCAAATTTTCAGTGTTGATCATTTGTTTTAGCAGAATTTTTATCCTTCCGTTGCACGCCACCACGATTTGCTACCAGACGTCAAAAACTAAGCAAGAAGCTGCGGTGCAATCGCATACGCTGGCACCACCCTCCTAATTCGGTTATCCACTTACACTGCGGAAGCCTGCCCCACCGAAACCCTCTCCTCTTATGCATGCCCTTCATGTCTAATCAGCCAAGTAGATAAGAATAACCTGTCAAATAAGGCAATTCTATTCGCTTTCAAAGCAAACAAAAGTGACCTCCTGTAAACGAGGAGAGCATTTGATTGGACTGTGCAAACAACGCTGCGGGTCACTGCCCGATGCTTGCGTCGGCAGTTAGGTAAATTTGAAGTCAGGACACTAGAATAAAAAAAAAACGTATTTGAATAGTTTTACGTTACACCGGCCCCACTTCACACTATAATATCTTGTAACACAGAGCAGAAGTGTTCAACGTGAGTATCGCGCACTTCAATTAACGTAGCCACGCTGGTACCTTGGAATGCTAAATATCGTCAAAAGCACCATGCGCAGGGCGCTGTTTTTCATACGCAAGATGGTAATAGGCGCCAGTATTCTGTTGTCAGGATACACTGCGGCAACGCATTGACACCGACCGTTTTGCAAACCCCTCCGCAAGAGAAACTGCTATGTATTCCGCGGATAGGTAAGGTTAACTCCCAATGTGGAAATGCAAAGAACTATATAAGGACATACCGGGACAAGCACCAGCCTAAAGTGCTGGCGTCTATCGAAGACTGTGCCCGGCTAGGTATCAACATTAACCGCTGCAACGGGGGTGTTCACCGAGCAGAAGGGTCACTAGTTATAGGTTGTAGCGCTAGGCTTAAAACAGGTCGGCGCTGTATCGTAACACGGAAGCAAGCACTTCTCGTCGTCTTCTTCTTTTGCACCTGCACACCAGCACCATGCCCACTGCCCAGTGCCTTCAGTACAATCACTCCCCACCGAAAGAGTAGCCATCCTGGCGACCTAAGGACAGGGGAACACAGGGGGGGTCATGGCACTGCTTGAGCCGGGAGAGGTGGACAATTTCCTGGCCCCGACGACGCTGGTCGGAAGGCGCTTCCGTTGGCTCGATGAGGTAGTTGACCGCGGATGTTTGTTTCAGTACCCGATAAGGACCGTGGTACTTGGAGAGCAGCTTGGAGGAAAGGCCTGGAGGAGTAGAGGGCACCCACAACCAGACCAGCGAGCCAGGCGCAAAGCACGTAGCCGTAGTGGATGAATCGTGGCGAAGCTTTTGGCGCCACTGGTCCTGGGATGTGAACGAACGAGCGAGCTGGCGACATTCTTCGGCGTAAGCAGCCGCTCTAGAAACAGTCGTCCACTCCGAAGCATCTGACCGGTAAGGTAGAATCGTGTCCATAGTGCATGAAGGTTCGTGTCCGTAAAGGAGAAAGAAAGGGGAGAACCCAGTGGTGCTTTGCGTGGCGGTATTGTAAGCGTAGGTGACGAATGGTAGAATGCGATCCCAATTCGAGTGGTCAGATGAAGCATACATGGCCATCATGTCACCAAGGGTGCGGTTGAAACGTTCTGTCATCCCGTTAGTTTGTGGATGATATGCTGTGGTAGTGCGGTGAATGACGCGACACTCCTTTAGCAATGCTGCAATGACGTCTGAGAGGAAAACGCGACCGCGGTCGCTCAGTAATTCGCGAGGTGCTCCATGGCGTAAAATCAGGTTTTGAAGGATAAAACTGGCGACGTCTTTTGCTGTGGCAGATGCTACGGCTGAAGTTTCAGCGTACCGCGTGAGGTGGTCGATAGCAACAATAACCCAGCGGTCGCCGCTTGGAGTGTTGGGAAGCGGACCGTATAAGTCAATGCCGACGCGGTCGAACGCGCGCGCGGGGCATGGTAAAGGTTGCAAGGGGCCGGTGGCATGTTGAGGTGGCGTCTTGCGTCGTTGGCATAGGTGGCATGACCGGACATACTGGCGAACGAAACGGTACATACCGCGCCAGTAGTACCGAAGCTGGAGGCGAGAGTATGTCTTTAATACACCAGCGTGGCCGCATTGTGGGTCGTCGTGGAACGTGGCGCAGATGTCGGAGCGGAGGTGTCGGGGTATAACAAGCAACCACTTACGACCGCTGGAATTGTAGTTGCGGCGGTACAGCAGGTTATCTCGAATGATGAAGTTCGTGGCTTGGCGACGAAGCGTCCGAGAGGTCGGTGCTGGCGAGTGGCTGGACAGGAAGTCGATAAGCGAAGAGATCCATGGGTCTTTGCGCTGCTCTGATGGCATGTCGGAAATGTTGAGGGCGAAGGCACCGCAGGGAGAAATAGGCGAGCGGACAGGACCAGAGGGCAGGGGTGACCGGGATAGAGCGTCTGCGTCTGAATGCTTTCGGCCTGAGCGATAAACAACGCGGATGTCGTATTCTTGTAGGCGCAATGCCCAACGGGCAAGCCGACCAGTTGGATCTTTTAGAGAAGATAACCAGCATAGGGCATGATGGTCGGTCACGATGTCAAATGGACGCCCGTACACATAAGGACGGAATTTGCCGATAGCCCAAATGATGGCCAGACATTCTTTTTCAGTAACCGAGTAGTTCGCCTCGGCTTTGGTAAGGGTGCGGCTGGCATACGCGACGACGTACTCTTCGAAGCCATCCTTGCGTTGTGCAAGAACAGCGCCGAGCCCGACACCACTAGCGTCCGTATGGATCTCAGTTGGAGCAGAGGGATCAAAGTGTCGCAGTACTGGAGGCGAGGTGAGAACGCGTCGCAGTTCTTGGAATGCGTCGTCGCATGCCGGGGACCAGGCTGATAGGTCAGAACTGCCGGTGAGAAGCTGCGTCAAGGGGGCGATGATAGAGGCAAAGTTACGGATGAAGCGCCGGAAATATGAGCACAAGCCGAGGAAACTGCGAAGCTCTTTCATGGTGGTTGGTTTGGGGAACTCGGTTACGGCGCTAAGTTTCGTGGGGTCCGGGAGGATACCGTCTTTGGAAACTACATGACCGAGAATAGCAAGCGTGCGAGCGCCGAAGTGGCATTTCTTCAAATTTAGTTGCAGTCCTGCAGTGGAGAGGCACGCAAGGACTTGCTCGAGGCGGCTGAGGTGCGTCGCAAAGTCGGTGGAAAAAACCACAATGTCATCCAAATAACACAGGCACGTTTTCCACTTCAGCCCTCGAAGAATGCTATCCATCATTCGCTCGAAAGTGGCAGGCGCGTTGCAGAGGCCGAACGGCATGACGGTAAATTCATATAGCCCATCAGGAGTTACAAAGGCTGTCTTTTGGCGATCGGCCTCTGCCATTGGCACTTGCCAATACCCGGAGCGTAGATCCAGCGAGGAAAAGAATTCCGCTCCCTGCAGACTGTCCAAGGCATCGTCGATGCGCGGCAGAGGATATACATCTTTGCGCGTTATTCGGTTAAGGCGGCGATAGTCGACGCAGAACCGAATGGAGCCGTCTTTCTTTTTAACGAGGACAACCGGAGATGCCCAGGGACTGTTAGAGGGCTGGATGATGCCACGCTCCAGCATGTCTTCAACGTGCTGGTCGATGATACGGCGTTCAGCAGCCGACACACGATACGGACGCTGGCGCAATGGTGTTTGTGGACCGGTGTCGATACGGTGAACGACTGCGGACGCTCGGCTCAAGGATGGTTGGTCCATGTCGAATGAGGAACGAAAGCGTTGGAGGAGCTTGATAATTTCTGTGTGCTGCGCAGGTGTGAGTTCCGCGTCGACGGCACGAGCGAAGACGTCTACAGGGGTATCAGTCGCGGCCGGAGGAGTGACGGAACAAATCGGAAGTGATGCCGAATCACCAAACGTGGTGGCCGGAAGAACGCTGTCGAAAGCTTCAGCGGTACCCAGGCACTCGCCGCGGAGTAGGGATGATGGGCAGGCGGACGGATTGCACACGTAAAGGGCAGCTGAACCGTCGCAAAAAGTGACGACAGCAAACGGAAGCAGAAAGTTCCGGCGGCGCGCACAAGTGGCCGACGGTGTAAACAGAACAGATGAGTTTGCAGCAGAGTTACATGACACAGGAACCAGAGCGGCGGAGAAAGGTGCGATATCGATGTTGGAGGCGGCAACAACTTTAGGAGAAGAATGGCCGTCAGGGTCGAAGCACGGCACTGATAATGTAAGTTCGGCACGAGCGCAGTCGATAAGTGCTTGATTGACAGATAGGAAGTTCCATCCAAGAATAACGTCGTGTGACGAACGAGATAGGATGACAAATTCTATAACATACATAACGTTTCGAATGACAACCCGTGCTGTGCACGACGCTGAAGGCTGAATGCGATGCGAGGTTGCCGTACGCAGAGAAAGAGAGGTAAGGGGAATAGTCACTTTGTTCAAATTGCGGCCAAGCTTCTCACCAATAATAGAAACGGCGGCTCCGGTGTCGATAAGCGCGTGTACGGTGACGCCGTCTACGGACAGTTCAATTTCGTTCGCCGGGTTAGAATGAGGCCTTGAAATGTTCGACGTAAACGCAGTTCTTGCCTCTGGAACTGCGACTGTTAGTTTTCCTCTCGGGCTGGGCTGGGTCGGCGAACCATCGGGGAAATGGATCGGCGACGTGGGGAAGGTGACCGACGGGCATCGAAAGGGAGGCGACTGTAAGATGAGTCCGGAGGAAGGCTAGATGGGTCCTGACGCGGAAGTCGAGCAGGCCTGTAGCTTGAGGCGCCGCCACTGTCAGGTAAACGGGGGCTGCGACGGCGGCAAAATCGGGCTACGTGGCCCGGAAAATGGCAGAAATAGCATATTGGCCGGTTGTCGGATGTACGCCACGGGTTGACGACAGGGGCTCCAGCGGCCGAGTAAGGGACGACCATCGGGCGTGAAGGTGGCGGCGGCGGCACATGGAAGGTGCCAGTGGCCCGGTAGGCATCGGAAGCCGGAGGAGCGTAAGGCCGGGCGACGACGTCAGCGTACGTTAGCGGCCCAGCTGCAGGCTGCGGAGGAGGGGCAGATGGCAGCGCCGCGGCTACTTGGGTCTGGATGACGTGGCGAAGTGAAGGAGCCAAGGTTGTCGACGGCTCGGGTGTGCTATTCGCCAGAGAGAGTTGGCGGGCAACTTCCTGACGGATAAACTGCTTTATCTCCGGCAATAAAGCAGAGATGTCGGCAGCGTCGCGGCCGAAATCCAACGGAGATAGATCCGTGGTGTCCTGCTGAGCAGCGCGTGTGGATGCACGCTGCTTGCGCAGCTCATCGTACTACTGACATAGCTGTATGACTTCGGCAATCGTTCGCGGACTCTTCGCGACGAGCATCTGGAAGGCATGGTCGTCGATACCTTTCATGACGTGCTTAATCTTGTCAGCTTCGTTCATAGATGAGTTCACGCGCTTGCATAGCGAGAGGACGTCTTCAATATAACTGGTGAAGGTCTCGTCCTGGCGTTGAGCTCGACCACGCAAGCGCTGCTCAGCGCGAAGCCGGCGAACGGCGGGACGGCCGAAGACCTCTGCCAAAGTCGCCGTGAAAGCCGACCAGGTGGTAAAATCGGCTTCATGGTTGCGGAACCATAGGTTGGCCACGTCAGTCAAGTAAAAGATGACATTCGTGAGCTTGGCGCGGTCGTCCCACTTATTATACGCGCTTACACGGTCATATTCGGCGAGCCAGTCTTCCACGTCGTGGTCGTCTGTGCCGCTAAATATAGCCGGATCGCGCTGCCGGATCACGCCAGAACAGACGATGGTGGGGGGCACGGGAGCAGCAGCCTGGGACGGTCCTGGTTCATCCATTGCAACAGCTGGTGGTAGCGTTCGGCTGCGGAGTTCCAGGACGTAGAAGAGAAACCCAGCACCTCCACCAAATGCAACGGGGGTGTTCACCGAGCAGAAGGGTCACTAGTTATAGGTTGTAGCGCTAGGCTTAAAACAGGTCGGCGCTGTATCGTAACACGGAAGCAAGCACTTCTCGTCGTCTTCTTCTTTTGCACCTGCACACCAGCACCATGCCCACTGCCCAGTGCCTTCAGTACACCGCGAAATTGTTTACTTTCTTATTGATAATTTTTCGCAAGAACATAGCCTGCTAACCGACTGTCAACACGGGTTTAAGAAAAAGCGGTCTACGGAAACTGCTTTATGTATACAGAAGCAGCTTATTCTAGAGAACATTGAAAAAAATTTCTGAATTTAGGGTTATACTTAGACTTCAGCAAAGCCATTGATAGGGTCAACCATAAATTGCTGCTGATAAAGCTAGAAAAATATGGCTTCCGAGAAATAACACTTGAACTTATCCGATCTTATTTAGAAAGCTGACGTCAGTTTGTTGAAATTAATGAGAACAGATGGTAGGTAAAACCTTTAAGAGCGGGTGTGCCCCAAGGTAGCATCCTTGGTTCGATACTTTTCCTGTATTGTATTCATAATACTGCACAAGTGACCGATATGTGAACATTTGTCGCGTATGCAGATGATTGCTCTATTTTCTTTACAGGTAAAGATTTGAAAGGAATAACGCCTATAGCAAGCTCCGTTTGTTATGGACTTCGAGCATGGTCTAAGGCAAATGGCCTCATCCTCAATGAAACGAAAACAAAATGCGTTATTTTTCTTGCTCCGGAAAGTTCTGCTACATTGCCAGATAATATTGTGTTGGGAGCGTATACAATTAACATTACGTCATCCATAAAAACCCTAGGCGTATTATTCACAGCGCATATGTCCTGGAATGAACACGTTATTCATGTTTGCTCAAAGGTACGAAAAGTTGTTGGTGTGTTAAATCGGAATCGAAGTGCATTACCTTTTAAAGTTAAGCGTCTGATTTAACATGCTCTTCTCCATTCACACCTCAGTTACTGTTCACTTATATAGGGCAACGCTACAGCGCAAAACATTCAAATGCTGGAAATACTTCAAAAGAAAGCAATTCTGGCGATAGCAAACGTTTCTTTTCTTAGAGCATAGGCAAGAGCTTTTCAAACAAAATAGATTAATCAGAGCCCGTGACATATATGAATTCAAAACATTACTAAGTTATAGAAATGCCATGCTGGGAAAACTCAATTCATTCCTAACCCTGGCAACTCTACAACAAAATAGAAGTGCATAGTGATATCGTCACCAGGCACCATGGCAGATACCTTTCTCACGTACTAATTATGGCTGCCAACGCCTTAAACATACACTACCTTCCCTACTTAACTATTTCAACCAACAAAGTGTTGATGTGTTAATTCTAGACAAAAATAAAATATTGAATTTGTTCTTATAGATGTGTATTGTTAACTGCTCTAACAGTTCCACAGAACTTACCATGTACTCTCGTTGTGTTTATACACTCACACTTGTAACCATTATTCCTAGAAACCAGGTTTCCGCTGCAGTGATTGTGCCCGGACCACGTGGCAGGGTTTGCGTTTAAACTGGATGCTGCAAAGGGCGTCTTCGCATTTGTAAAAATTCGAGGATGTGACGACGCCCTGGGCTACGTTGCCGAGGTGTCTGTCGCGAAAGCAGCAGCCTATATGCAGATGTTCTTTTTTTATGTTTTTTAACATAGATGCACATATATATTTGCAAGTATGTAAAATAATTTCTAAAAAAAAGAACGTTTCCTGATGGTAACTTGTGCTTATCGTACACTTCTGTGAAATTTGTTATATTGACATATGCATGTATGTGTGTATGTATATATGTATATATATGTATACATATGTTGATTTTCCATTCTTATGATACGTGCGACTGAGTCTGTGTTAAATTATAATATGCAACATAACAGATTGTAATTGTATACTGGGAGCTATTTGACACAACTGTATTATAACTAGTTTCTATGTAATACAATGAAAATGTCTATATGTATTTGTGTTCAAAAATACTCTTATATCCACACTGTCTACAAATCCGCAAAGCTCCTGTCTGGGAGACCGGAGCTTTGTTAAGACGAGGAAATTTCAGCTTTTTTTCCGGCTCTCCCTTTTTCGCCTCGTATTCAGTGGTGAAAATAAAAATCATGATGATGATAATGATGATGATGATAATGATGATGATGATGATGATGGTGATGATGATGATGATGATGACATACTTGACTCACTACGCAGCATGGCATGTGAAGCGTCCGTAGTAAGCCACGCTTATCCCGGGTTTCGGTCCCCGTACTCACTTCCACAAGTTGACTTCGAGGCATCATATAAATATATTCGCTGTCTTATTTAACTGCTCTTTCGCAATTTAGAAGCTCATAACAGGTAAGTATTGTAATCACGAAAGCCGCCTATATAAGAGATTAACGCGAAGATGGAACTTTTCTTGCACCATTGTTGCACACGTAATTTGTGCTCTTTTTCACGCTCCCCTCTGCAATACATGCGGCCTTGAGGGTACCATAACATAAAAATAAATATTTTAGACATCCAGCTGAACAGGCAGTGGAGTTACATTTCCGAATCGGCGTAAGAACGTTATTACGAATTCTATTGGCGAACCTTGTGCACTTGCTCTAAGTTAGTGAGTGTGCAGCACAGGCCTACTTGGCATAGTAGTCGTTGATGATGACCCTTGTCCTTCCCTTCAAGCCGCACTCTCCCGCGATGATGGACGTGTAGGCCGCGCCTAATATGAGCACCTTTTGGATCCGCCTGTACAAACTGCAATGGCAATGTGGGCCGGAAGTACAGAAAGCAAATACAGCAAATAAGAATGATTGCATACGTTCAGTTTCTGCTTTTGTGGAAGTTACATCTTATTCACATAATCTCAATCTTATGAATGTGCTGCGTACACGTCCGCACATTTGCTTATTAGGCGTTGCGCTTGTAATGAGGCTGCATTCGAGTTTTCATGTATTCGCCACTGTCATTTACGGAACATAATTACTTATCTCGCTCATGTTCATAAGACATCACGTGTGTCATTCAAGCCAGCGCTACAGTTTCTAGTAAAGAAACCTTTTACTTTTATCGGTCCACGCATCTCTTCTCACGCTGATCTGCTGGTACACTATTTGAACGCACCTGCATCAAGCTAACGGCAAAATTCCCTGTTTATATGCAGCGAACAAAAAATGGTGGTGTAAATGACTAAAGCACTCACGTGTTACTGGCTTCAATTTTTCTTTCAGTTGCAGTATCATCTGGAAAGCAAATAAAATTAAGGCTCCGAAGGACATGAATGAGTAGTATATTTCTCTATTTCTGACGGATCTCATTTAGTAATATAGGAATAGAACTTCTAGAGATAAGTCGACCCAGAACGACTGACTTCCCTGATCCCATAGCAAGTATAACAAAGATAGAACTCCTCTTGTTGATATGTTGGCAGTAGCTTGACACTTCACTTGTTCGAGCGCAGTCGGTTGCATCAATTCAATTGAAGTAACCCCCAGCGTTGGCTGCGGCTCATTTTTGATTTTTTATTGGCACGTTGTTATTCATGTGTTTGTTTCTTTACTTTTAAACATATTGATTACTTGATTTGTTATGCATTTCTATGTATTTTCTGTGCACTATTGACGCCTATGTATTTCCTCTGCGTTAAACATGTGTTCAGGGGCGCTATAACGTAAGACTATTCCAAACTTTTCTATTCCAATTCTGCAATCAGCCCTCCGCGATTGGTCAAAAACGTTTTTCGACCACCCCCCACTGCACCTGTCTGTCACGCGACGTCACGAAAACCGCAATACCTCCCCATCTGATATGATGTGTACACACTGATTATGCATGATTTGACAGAAAAAAAGAAACAGTTATTTCTGATTCGACCGCTTTTCGCCATTAGCCCTCGGCTATTGGTAAAATGTTTTCGGGCTGCACCCACTTCACCTGCCTGTCACGCGATGTCAAAAAACCGCAGGAACTCACCACGTCAAAGTGACGTGTACGTGATAAAGATGCATTAATATGCCGAAGAAAACTGAATTTCTTTTGGAATAGCCGCAGGCTGCCCCGTTCTGAAAGGAATAAAAGATGGCTGCCGCCGATCGCTGAGACGCTGGCTACTCGCAGCTGCCGGAGAGCATGGGTGTATTTGCGTAAATTAAAACTTCTTGCGTGATTGTGTAACGTTTTCAAGCACTTTCGGCACGTTTACTACCTCATTCTGCCAACCCTTCTTTGTTGAGGGTCAGTTTTAGCGTCATTCTTAAGCTTCCGTTGCATGCCGCCACGATTTTCGACCAGCCACCACAAGCTCAGTAAGGGAAAGCCGACCAATCGCTGACGCCGGCACCACCCTCTTCATCCGGTTATCAATTTTCATTGCACTGGCTCTGCCCCAGTGAATCCCTCTCCACTTGAGCGTTCTCCTCGCCTCTTGTCAGCCAATTAGATACGACAAGCCACTCAGTGTAGGCAATGTTATTCGTTTTTCAAGTAAACAAAAGTGACCTCCTATGAAGGAGGAGAGCGATTGATTGGTCTGTTCAGACAACCGTGTGGGTGACCGCCCGGTGCTTGCGTCGGTGGTTACGTAAATTTGATGTCAGGAAATTGGAATAGAAACATATTGGAATAGTTTTACGTTATATGGCCCCAGTTGCACGCTGACTGTGCTGTCAGATTAGTAAGCGAAGGTGGTGCGTGTCACTGGGCGTTAAGATTCACCTTTTTTTTCTGCTTTCCTCTTCACATCATGCACACAGGTGTACTTGTGATAAATAAATCATGTCAAATTATCTGTATTTCTGCATTTCATTCAAAACGAAGCAAGACGGGGAGAAGATAGAAAAAGCATGTCATGCGACAGCTTTACGTGGTCCCAGTGCAGTAAACGCTGGCAGACAGTGAGCCTACCAATCTAGTTTGCATATCTAATGCGGCTGTGAAAAGAAAACGATACGTTTGGTCGCTCAGAAAGTTAATCGTTCTGAAAGTTCACCTTGTCTTCCGGGAGCTGGTGACCATGTCGCATTCAGAAGGACGTTCTCTTGGTGGGTGCCAAGCTCCAGACAGTCATTGCCGTCGCGAGGGGCGACCGACGAGTGCTCGTGACCGGACTTTTGGGTCTCGCTAGCGTACGACTTGAAGAAGCTGCGTCACCGAAAGAAGGCGCCCTCATGATCGAGTCACGTGAGATTGGTCGTGGAGAACTCAGCCTAAAACGCTACAGAGCACGACGTTAAGAAGATGCGGCGACTACAGGGCCATAAATTATGAGAGCACGTAAAATTACTGCACTCATTGGCCAATTATTTCTGTCCATTGCGAATTCAGCGCCACCCTCATTGCATCCTCAGAATCAGAGCAGACGGTTCCCGAGCATATTAAGAATTTCTTGGTTTCCCTAAAGCGTTTCAACAAATTTACAGAATGTGGACTCCACGCAACAACTTTATAGATATGGAGTAACATAGAAATGAGAAAGTCAGCTATTTCGTGTGCTTGGGAAGAGCCTATCCAGAAAATTGAAAAATGTGACTGGTGCAAACATCGCTAAAACAACGAAAGGATTGAACGCAGTACACAGAGACCAAGCGCCCTGCGGTTCATACTTAAACTCGTTTCAGTAAGAATTTAGAGGACGCTTGAGCTTCACCTTTAAGAGTGGAACGCGATAGCATTCAATGATCCCTGACTGTTTCTCACGCTTCTCGGCAACTGCAGCTTATGTAACCATAATGTTTACCGGGAAACGCTGGCGGCGAATGCTATACATGAAGGCAAGCTTTCTGGTAGACACACGGCCTCGTGCGTGGGGCGCGATGCAACGGATGTGAGTGCCATCTCGAGGTGTTGCAAGGAATCGGGGGCGCTGCTTTGGGGCCTTTGAGATTTGCGCACGCCGACGCGCGCGAATCTCGGAGGCCATGGCCACTGTGGGAATGGTAGAAAAGCGGCAGAAGTGGTTTGTGTTTTGAGCTTCCGCGTAACAGAATTACGTTTTCTCGTATATTAAAATTACAGTCATACGCTATAACGTCAGTAATTTGTGTCTGAGTCCTACATTACGATTTTCGTGCCGTATTTTACCTTGAGAAATTAAATTAGTTCTGCAACCTCCTTGCGCTGCACAGGGGCCTGCATGGTTGGGAAAGCGTTGTCCGAAATTACTTTTGCGGAAACAACGGTCGACACTAGACGCCGACGCTGGATTTTCTGCGAGACGGGACCTTTAACGCTATCGCACTAGAACACTTTATAGGTATTATCAAACTTACATACACGTACAATCGTATGTGTAACAATGAATACTGCAACTATCCTTACGCAGTATCTCGGCGTGCACAGTCTCGGCGTGCACAACCGACTAGCGTTAACAGATGTGACCAAGTTCACAAATATGTTTATATAATTTTTGGTCTCTGCGTACAGGCAACCATAAGAATCTGTGAGAAGTCGAACGCGAACGCTTCTCAGTAGCTGATAATGAAGTGTAATGTGATAATGTCGCGGTAACCCACGTGTTCTACGGTTAGCGGAATAGGCACAAGGTGGAACGTGGGTCGTGGGCCGGATATGTTCTTCTGTCAGTGTGTAAAGAATTATGGCCTTTCGAGTTAGTTTTCGTCTTAACAACGATAGCCACTATACAGATCTCAAATGGGCCGTCGCCTAATCTTTTCTGCAGTCACGATGAATCTTTGTGTCATCACAAAATGGCCGTTTATCATCAGAAAAACAACCTTCATTGGCAGGTGGGGTTCGAACTCATCCCTTTCCGGTTCCGAGCAAGCTGTTCTAGTTCTTGCAACACATTTCTATCGCATTGACGGAACAGCTAGCAGAAGCTAAACAGGCACTGAGACAATTTTAGCTCAGCGCGTACTTCATGGAGGTGTATGCATTCTGGCGTGGGAAACAATGAGACATGGATCGTGGAACACGGGGATAACATTCGCGTCAGTGAAACGGTAGATTTATTTGCGTGGCAGCCACATCTCTCGTGTAATGACTAAGAAATCTGAACTATATTTTTAGAAAAAAACGTCAGAGAATGAACAGTTATGGCAGAAATCACCGAACATCGTCAAGAACAATGCGAATAAATTACAATGTGTTGTGAAGGGCTTGTGTTAACGCATTTGTATATCAAACGTGGGTTCGGTTCGGCTGTACCCTTTGCGCCTCGTGCAGTACAAGAAGCAAATGTTCTGGCATTCTCGTTTTACTTTCTTTATCATGGTTTATTTTTTTTCTGAAGTCCACCATATCCTGTGTGTACCTTTTCAGTTCAAGAATCCTTGATTGCGCGAATGGCACTCACCTCGAATGTTCAAGTTTCGATCCCATGGTGCCTATCTGCGACGGTGTCGCTGGGCTTCCCACTCCACTCAGCGACACTTGGCTGAGCTGCGAGGACACGCTTGACGGGCGTGACGGCAAATACGGGTGCCGGCCGCTGCTTTGACTGTGCTTTGGCGTGCATTGCCCTGTCTTCAGTGACTCGGTATTAGCCATAGGTGCGATTTCGTTAGAAGGTGTAGCCCGTGGTGAGCGTAATCCTATGCCGGGGGACGACGTCCCCCTGGAGCGCCACTCGACTACGCTCTCACCGGGACCGTTGCTTTGCTTGGACGAATCAAGCGGTGAGTGCAGGGCTGACCACGACTCCCCAATTGAAGGACCATTGGCTCTCGGAGGAGTGGTTCCACGAAGTGGGGTTCCTTTGGAGGCGCGTGTAGCGGCACCACTGATGGAGCTGATTCGAAGCGTGGGCGATCCTCTGGGTGACAGGGGCCTCGATTGCTGCGACTGGTCCACAGAAGGCCAGACGGGAGACAATGGGCTCTTGGGCGACGCTTCTAGAATGGCGCCAGTGGCGCGCCTGTCACGTTGCGACGACGAACCTGATGGGACATCGGGGATATTGTGTAACTGGCTGGTATGCGGAGGAGTGTCCGCCTTCGTAGATTTTGAGCGAGACGACGATCCTTTCGACGCCCGCGCAGCGTCGTCGACGCTCTGGCTCAGCGATAGCGTGGATTGACTCTTTGGCGATTTGGGATCTGAGCGCGTTTTAGTGTACCTCGCACGACGGTCTGACCACACGGTTCTGGCGCTAGGTACCAACGTTGCCGTCGTTTCGACGTTATCTCCGTGTACAAGAGTAGGGCTGTGATGCGCTTGGGCTCCAAGCATCACCATCGGAACTCGAGGCCGGTGCTGTGAACGAGATGGTGGCGCCGCCTTAGTATGAGAGAACTAAAGAGAACAATACACTACTTAAATATATGCTGCAAATATCCAGTGAATTCACGATAATCACACGTGAATATTGTCGCCCAAACGATTGTGTATATGTAAGATGGCAATATTTACCAGTGTATGACCTTTGGACCATTTTTACTTTAGCATACCAAAGTCAACTTGAGAAATGGTTGCCCTTGAGTGGATTCGTCATATGGTCATTGCGTATGAGGCGATAACACTGATACTAACTTTTGCGGGAACGTAACTGGGGAACGAATGAAATCAACGACAGTATTTAACCAGACTACGAAATATAATAAGATCAAATAGTTTTAAAGTTACAACCAGTCAATTGAAAACATTTACAAAAAAATTATCCTCTTTCGTAGCCAGCAAGAGATGTGAGAATTAAACGTTTCCTCAGGTGAAAAACTGCATAAATCAGCACGCATTTTTGTGCGGGTAGACCAGAACGGAAACCACGCAATGTGAATGTCGTCTGCAATTTCCTGCGTTTTCTTTTTTTCTATTTATGTGGTATTTATTTTACATAAAGTAGGATTCCCACTTCAAACCTTTGATTCAAGCCACATTTCAGTGCAACTACAGTATTTCGGCAAATGAAAATTGATAAAAAATTTTAGGAATATAAAATACGCTAGGTTTCTACTCATTCACCCTTCGGGCCTTAGACCCTCAACGGTATATTCTCTGCAATGGCGCCAACTCTATTCTCAAGCCAGCGTCGTATTTTCACGAATATGTTCCATGTCTATACGTGTTTCAATGTTCAAATTTGACTGGTAGGACCAATCTATGGGTTTCTTTTCAGAGCTTGCAGATTTAGAAGAACAGCAAGAATAAACAAGAAGGAAACACAACTCGACAGGAATTGTAGACTCGTGTTTTTAAGCCAGGGCTTTCTTAAACGAAATCAAAATGAACGATCTAGTCCCATCTATTGCTCTGTTGACAATCTAGGGTGCGGAATTGCCCATGATTTATTCCTTTTTAATAGGCACGCTTGAAAAACATCACAATCCCGAAAGCGTATGGTGCATTTTACCCTGAAAAAATCGACTGCATACTGGTGAAACCAGCAATGCAAAACGAACTGTGTAATGGCCGTGGAAATCTTTGCAAAAAAAACAAACTGATATGCAATTGTAATTAGACACTGTGGGCTCTAATGTGTGCTTGACTAAGGAATGATTTTCAGCTCAGGGGGCTATAATCCGTCAAATACGGCATCCAGGCTTGCCTGCTGCGGCGACATCCTCGCCGTTGCCGAGATGGTGCTACCGTGAATCGCGACAGAGTTGGTTGAGGCAGGCATGTCGACCGAATGGTCGGTCAGGGAGTGTCTTTTAGATCGCAGATGTTGGAGCCTGGGGGAGTCGATGCACGCTGAGCGAATCGCCGTCACTAGCTGCCTGACAATGTCGTCGACCCGGACCAGAGCACCTGACGGTCCCCTATCGGGCACCGGCAGGGAGTGACTCGCCCTCCTAAAGGCGCTCCTGCTCGAGGGAGACCGTGGGGTAGCAAAGCGCGGCGCCCGCGGCTTCAGGCGCTCGTCCCTGGCCTTACTCGCTGGTGGTGCCTGTCGTGGGGGATGCGCAGAGCGCATTTCTCCGCGTGCCTCCAGTACTGCTACGTCTTCCTGCATGGGTGCAGCGACAAGAAACTGATCTGAGAGCAACTTTCAACAGACAGACAGACAGACAGACAGACAGACAGACAGACAGACAGACAGACAGACAGACAGACAGACAGACAGACAGACAGACAGACAGACAGACAGACAGACAGACAGACAGACAGACAGACAGACAGACAGACAGACAGACAGACAGACAGACAGACAGACAGACAGACAGACAGACAGACAGACAGACAGACAGACAGACAGACAGACAGACAGACAGACAGACAGACAGACAGACAGACAGACAGACAGACAGACAGACAGACAGACAGACAGACAGACAGACAGACAGACAGACAGACAGACAGACAGACAGACAGACAGAGATATTTTACAAATGACAGGTGCATTTATGAGCGAGAAGCGCAAGGAGAACTGAAGGCTAGAGCCTATTGGTTCTATTCTAGCTCTCAGCGCAGAGCGAGGGTATCGGCTTGGGCAGCCTTGACACTGTGAGACAGCCAACGGGGGTTCATTGGCGAGCTGCGTGCTCCTAAGTTCAATATTGCGTGACGCCTGCAGGTAAAAGGACATTCCACATCCATCACCGGGCCGCAAGTGACACTATACCTAACTCTCTCACGGATAGATCTCGTAGACGCTCACAATTGTTCAAGAAAGTAGACGGCCATAGGGCTGCAGTGGTAGCTGTATCACAGAGCACTGTACACGTGCCAGGCATCGTAATGGCGGCAGGTTGGCGTTTTCGCCCACTTACATTTGCATTTTGCCTTATATTTGCACACTCCTGTTATACAGAACAGTTTAATTTCCCCCAAGGGTTCCCACGTTTCATCCTCTGTTGGCTTCACGTGCCTGTATATTCTCCATGTGCCGACAGACGAAGGCAGCGAGCAGGAGAGTGACGAACGTCGACGGCAGCACGAGAGACGCCACGAAAGCAACAGACATGAGCGACGCAAACAGCAGTCCCACGCGCGCGCCCTGCCATCGGAGAACAAGCGCCGACAGCTTCGTCCACAGCCGCGTCGAGTCCGCCAGCACGTACACAATCAGGAAGCCCGTCAGTGGCACCAGTTCCTGAGCATACGCAAAATCACTGTCAAAATAGATTAAGCGACTGTTTTGCAACAGGGGCACGAACTAGGTTATGGGCACCCATACGGTTTCGCTTGGTTTTACTTGGTATGAACCATACCATTTCATACGGCTTCATTTGGTTCACGCGGTTTCACTCAATAACAATATGGGACGCTGTATATGTGCAGTCTACTATCAAAAGTGGCCAGGCTCCCGAGAATGTGGACCTTTTATCTTCGTTCCCGGTAGCGCGGATCGTGCTCAATTCTAGGCACACTGTTTCTCACCCTCCAAAGCTTACAATTGTCAAAAAAAAAATAGTAGCCCCACCACCAATCCCCAAGTCATCGTGTTTGCGCATTTGAAGAAAAAGAAACGCAACATGACTGGCTACGCAACAAATTCAGATTCATTTACCTCGTAACTACGGAAACTCACTAAAAAATTCCAGAATGATCAATCCACCAACCTAAATGTCTTCCAATATAGTCTAAACCGGCTTTGGACAAAATTGTGTAACATTATATTAATAGACCATTGCGGTTTCTGGCTGATAGGGTTAGCCATTTGGGCTCACCGCCCCGCTGAGGTCTAGCACGTCCTCGTAGCCTGGCGTGGAGCGGCCGAGTAAGAGCGTGGCTACCCATGGTACGAGGGACACAATGGGCAGCGGCAGTGTCTCCAAGACTGTGAAAATCACCACCAGGAGCACGGCACACGGCAACGCCTGCATCGGATGCAGAGAGTTTGTAGCTTTTACCAGGCGAAGGTGTCGGTGTCTCGTGCATAGGGAGCACCAATCAACGCCACACAGACTTCACGCGACTTTTGTTGCGTGCGTGCGAGGGCTTCAACCCGCCTGTACATCATTTATACTTTTCTTGATAATATCACGTGAGCGTTGACAGCATAACATAAAAGCGGCCCTGTAGCAGCTTTGGGCAGCGGGATGTGGGGACGCAGAGGGCGACTTTGACATTCGAAGGGACTCTGCGGCGCTGTTGGCTTCAGGAGTGCCTCTTGTCGCTACAAGGCTATCCAGGCGCCATGTGGCTGACGCTCGCGCGATGTAATCTTTACACTTTACACTTTACAAACACTTTACAAAGGTGCACCTTTTTGAGCCGAGGAGTGACCAAGCGCATGACGAAATCCGTTAGCAATAAGCTGAGCTTTTGTTTTGCAGCAGCCGTAACTTTTATAATGCTCGTTTGCCTATTGAGCTAATGTTACAAGTCTATTTTAAGTTGGTTCTCAGAGCAGTTTTCGAGTAAATCAAAGATATGTCCTGAAGTAACAACACCGGATATACCGGGTGTCCCTCGTAACTTCAGCCAAGCTTTAAAATATGCAAATTCCACATCACCGGACCGAATCAATGTAATGTTGTTTGGCGTCGCTTGAAGATAAGTTTTTTTTTGCACTCCACCTTATTGCATTAGTTTTGTTTATAAACTCCTCATATATCGCAATTAGACAAACAGTGTCAATTAGAAGCCCACGAATACACGATAAACTGCTGCGAGACAGGCCACACGAGGCACTTTGCGTGTATTCGCGGGCACTCCATCTCTGAAATACTTTCTGTCACGTACTGAGGAGCAGAAATCGGTATCGAGAGTTTTTCATGCTGATCTACAATTTCCTCATTTACGCTTTTAACTAGTTGTATATTTGAGAAGTTTACTAATTATTAAAACGAATTATCTAATTAGGTTATTATCTAAAATAATCTGATTATCTCCAAGCGACGGCAAACATTACCTTGGTTCTCTGTGGCCACGTGGCATTTGCCGATTTTTATAGTTTGGCTCAAGTAGCGGAGGACACCCTATATAGGACGTAAAGGTATATGACGTGCAAAACATATTTTATTATATAGCATGCTACCGGCATGAAAAACTGAATGACGGCAATCGATTCCTGACAGTGGGATGGTTGGCTGCTATTCATCTAAGAGAAGCAAGCTGTGCGAACCTTCGCCAGAGTTATGAAACCCTGTTGTTCGTAACTGATCTTTGCCAAAAACTGGCCGCCATCGCTAATATGTCCCGCAACAGGTCCAGCTGTGATTTTCTCTAAAACGCACTTCTAACATGTCTTGCCGAAATAGATTTAAGTAGGTTATTTATAAATATGTAAAGTATTACACTGAGCAATCAAGCGCCCCACAATTATTTCAATCTCGTCTTTCTTAGACGTCGCGAAGCCGACTTGTTGAATCTCGTGGACATCGGCTTTTATGCTTTCTTTTGTACTAGAACAAGGCTGGACAAACCGAGAGAAGAAATCTTCTCGAATTTGCAGCCCCACGTGCCAACTGTCTGCATTAACCTGGAGACCTTCAGCACGGCCTTCCTCGTAGCCTTTGGGTGAGTGTCCATTGTGGCCTGCATTTATACATGTCTAATATGACGTCTGATGAAGCAGCTTCGATCCCACGTACTGGATTATATCTTGAATTAGACCCACGTCGGTTCCACAAAAGCAGCTGAGAAAAATTAATATCAACGCTATACTGAACACTTTCCACGTGTTAATTCGAGAAAGACGCAAGGTGGTTTACTTCAAGTTCAAAGGAAAGCCCGACTACTTTTCTTAGCTCGCAAGGTAACTTTCTGCCGAGCGTCCGAGCAAGCGGCTCAGCCACCACGTTGTTTAGGCGAACCCAAGTGTGCATCCTTCTTAACTTGATAGCGCTCTTCTTGAAACTCCACACTTTCCCGGGTTAGTCAGCACTGGAGCGAGATATAATGGGCAGGTATCCGCTTCGCTCTCTATTTACCCATCTATGGCGAGGGTTTGAACACAACCTTTATAGAAGTTAGGCTATTTACACCGCATTAATCAGGTAATTTCCACCTTTTGTCACACAAAAGTGACGGCCTTCGCCGTGGATCATGGGCCGTATAACGTAAAACTATTCCAACATCTTTTTATTCTACGCTTCTGACGTCAAATTTGCGTAACCGCCGAGGCAACCAACGGGCAGTGACCCGCAGGGTTGTCTCAACGGACAAATCAAACGCTCTTCTCGTTTATAGGAGGTTACTTTTGTTTGCTAGAAAAACGAATAACATTGCCTACACTGAGCGACTTGAATGATCTAATTGCCTCCAGGAGCACGCTGAAGTGCAGAGGGATTCGATGGGGCCGAGCCACTGCACTGAAAATCGATAACCGGATGAAGAGGGCGGTGCCGACGTCTGCAATTGGTCTGCTTTCCCTTACTTAGCTTGTGGTGGCTGGTCGACGATCGCGGCGGTTGCAACGGAAGCTTAAAATTACGCTAAAAACGGATCCTCTGCCAAGACGAGTTGGCAGAACTAGGTCGTAAACGTGCCGAATGTGCTCGGAAACGTTACACGGCCACGCAAAAGTTTTATTACGCGCCAATAAACCCATGCTCTCCGGCAGGTGCGAGTAGCCTGTGCCTGAGCGATCGGCGTTAGGCATCTTTTGTTCCTTTCGGAACGGGGCAGCCTGCGGCTATTCCGAAGAAAATGCAGTTTTGTTCGCCATGTTAATGCATCCTTAAAGCGTACACGTCAATTTGACGCGGCGAGTTTTTGCGGTTTTGTGACGTCGCGTGTCAGGCAGGTGAAGAAGGTGCAGCACGAAAACTTTTGACGAATAGCCGAGGGCTAATGACGGAAAGGCGTCGAATCGTAAGTAACTATTTTTCTTTTGTTCCGTCGAATCAGGCATAATCAGAGTGTACACGTCATATCAGATGGGGAGCTATCACTGTTTTCGTGACGTCGCGTGACAGACAGGTGAAGTGGGGGTGGTCCAAAAATGTTTTTCACCTATCGCGGAGGGCTGATGGCAGAATTGGAATAGAAAAGTTTGGAATGGGTTTAGGTTATAACGGCCCGTTTTGAGTGACGCGAGAATTCGTAGTAGCCCCCGCTGTGTATGTAATATGCAGAGTACCAGGTTCTCGAAGAACAGCAGCGGTGCAAGGTACACGGGCGTAGCGACACCAAGAAACGCCTTGACGCTGCCACCCTGCTGGGCCATGGAAGATGCCTCGCAGGTTGCGCCAGATCAGTTCGCTTCCCTCCTGGCTCGTTCTCGCCAACTCTGCGGATGAACAATGACTTGGCTCTCTCGGCAGGGTGCTCCAAGGAATAATTCCATTAGCTCGTGCGTATAGGTTTGTACAGAAGTTGTATTAGACCGCAGAATGCCAGATTCGTATGTTGGATCATTTGTATCATATTCCTTCTTAACTGCAGAGTGAATTTACTCGTAAGTGTGCCATTACTTCAGCCACTTTCACTGTGTGCGACCAATATGCTATATACGAGACGAAGGTTCACAGCAGGATAGAGGCTTTAACACCCGTGTTCAGAAGTGCACCTCAACTTGAAGCCCATCATCGACTTGGTCTAATTGACGCAAGCCGTGAACGTGTACAGGACGCACTACGGTACGATGAAACAGCGCTCATATGATTTCCATAATGTTCTCAATAGGTCATATCTATTAACCTTACTAAGCAAATAATGATAATAATAATAAAATTGACTTGAAATAAACCTTGGCGACGGTATCGCTCGATACCGCCGCCGTATTCCAGGAACTTATAATGATGAGGTCACGCTCATCGCGCGATAAGCCCAGAATACCTGCAAACATTTCGTTACTTACTCATAAATGACGCGCTTGATAATCGAATAAGTCTCCGGAGCGGAAGCAGTTGGCTGCGATGGCACCCTACAAGCACAAGGCTCTTCGTCTTCTTCGTTCTCAGAACGTGAGGCAAGCACGCGACCCGAGGCAGCTGAGCACGTGGAAAATGATTCACTTTTATTTCTTAGATAGTAATAATGATGATTATGGTGGTCTTAAGAGGAAGCTTTAGCTCGCGTGCACCTATCTAAATACGCGTAAAAGGAGAATTCGTTTTTCTCGGCAACTACTGCATCGAATTTGACGAGTTTCGTTGCATTTAAAAGAATAACTTAAAATCTAGTTACTGTTGGTTTCGAATTTTATATTAAGGTCATCGACTTTTTATTAAAAATGTTGTATATCTAAAATTTCCGAAAAACAAAACTGCCAAGTTTACAACTCTGTAACTCCGCAATGAAACATGATATGACAATTCTGTGAATTGCATCTAATAGCAGATCTAAAGCGGACAAAAATGATATGTTACAAATAGAGAGAGAGAGAGAGAAAAAAAGGCAAAGGAAAGACAGGGAGGTTAACCAGAGATATGTTACAAATAAATTCTAAAAAAATTAGGAATGTGAAAATGCAGCTTTTGCAGAGCCCTTGTAGACAACGTAACAAATTCACGTCAGATATAAATTGGCATATCAAATTTGTCCGCTTTGAATGGTATAAAGAATGCCGTTTACAGAAACATGATATCTTTCTTGAAGCAAAGGTATTAATGTGTAAGCTTTGTGCTTCTATTCTTTTTTTTTCAATGTTTAAGGGTTTTGAAAATTGAATAAAGAAAATTCAAGGCCCAAATCGAAATTGCGCTTCCGACAGTCATCAGAATCTAGCCTTCTCTCTCGAACACAACAAATGTCATTAGAAGTGGTCAAGGGGTCTTCTCAGAAAAGCGTTTTTGCGTTGTACATGTATTTGAATAGGTTGCGTGGCAGTTGGGCCCAAGCTTAAGCTACCTCTTAAATATAGCACAAGAGAGATAATGATAAATAAGACACGAAAGGCAGGCAGAATAACAGGAAGATAAACATCCACTTTGCTACCCTGCACTAGGGGAATGAATAGGGGAGACAAAAAAAAAAGGACTTCACCATAAAAGCTTATGATCAAGGAATCTTTGTGCTGATGCACTTCATTATCATAAGCCACGCTGAAATGGAAACTCCAAATGCTACAGATGCCCGGTGCGAGAGATGCGACGTAAAGAGGGCGAATGTTATGCATGACGCTCGTTGAGAAAACAATGGTGATGTTATCGTGCTACATTGAAGGATTATGTAGTTTTTGTCAAAAAGAGGCACATTGAATCCCTTGAACGTAATGCGCCATTATATTACCTGATCGGCGTACTTTGGAAATACCTGTGAGCTGGCAGTACTTATTCACTTTCCAAGTAGAAATTTACTTATTCGTTTAGCAAAACAGCGCTCCGCTTACTCGCACAACTTTGTCAGTCAGCGTACAAGGATGATAATCATCATCATCACTGTTTTGGGGCTTCGTCATGGGGCTCTAGTTCGGGAGAATAAATAAGAGTCTGAAGACCTAAATGTTATCTCATAAGTGGAGGAGTGTGCTGTCCGGTTCTTCCGTCCTCTCACTCGCGGTCCTTCTCCAATTTCAACTGCACTACATCCCTGGAGATACGATAGGGACGCCGCGTCTACCAACTACACTCGACCATGTCGCAAGACCAGCGGGCCAATATTGTGACATTCACCATTTTGAATGGTCACCACCCATCCGAAGGATCCACCAGTTTTTAATGAACTTCTCGGTGACGACGTTGAAGACAGGATGGAGCAGTACGAGAGCGTCAGTGCCTTTGACCACTGAGACGAATCTGGAAAACTTGCGCACGTCGCATTCTATCGTACCTGCGTCCCAACAACTTGGTTTTCTAATGCCAACCATTAGAATCTCAAGATGGTCGATGTCAGCGAAAGCAGTGTTCAAGGTGAGGAGGGAGGTCCAAGCTTCGCATATTTCGGGTGTCAAACTGTCGACGCCCTCGCGAAATCGCCCACGAAATGCGGAGAAACGAAGACGCAGCACGAACTATGACACGTTGTGCGCGCCGAGGTCACGTGCACGATTTCTTTCGCCGCAACGAGATACCGACAGTCGAGGAGATCCCTAACAAGTTCTCGAAGCGTATATGGCGTTATGTTTGTGCCCAGGGATTTGCCTGACTGAAGGCCATTGCTATGGTGTATCGACCGTGGGGGCAGCATTCATCCCCGCATGGTGCCTGCTTCGGGCACACGACTACGTGCACGGCTCAGGTTTCCTCGCGGCTGCGCGGCGTCCACGACAAAAGCGGTCACCGGATCACAGACCGCTATTCGGCCCCTCTCTGTGCCGGCAGCAGTGCAACCCCCCCCTCCTTTGTCCGGCGGCGCCCGCACCGCGAAAGACTCCCGCGAAAGACACAGCCGTCCAAAGGAGGGCTGTGTTTCGACCCCGTGCCTTGCAGTTGGTTCCTTTTCTCCTATGCGGGCCATAAAAATACCCCGGCGCACCTTTCTCACCGACCGCCAGATCGGCCCAACGCCGCAGCGTGGTTTGAGGAAACGCCGGCCACCGAGAGCGGCGTTAGGACCACGGAGGCTGCCCAGACCATCTCTCTCTCGACCTTGTTTCGTCCTTAGGGACTGTTTGGGGAATCTGGGGAGTGAGAGGTGTTATTTAAGCAGCTTGCAGCTGCTCTGTTGGTCTCTGTCCTGATAACGACGACAACATGTAAACATTGTATAGAGAATTCTTCGCCGATAAAGCTCTCCTCGTCTCTGACTCTGCGTGAAGTGGGGTCCAGACCTACTGCCGGCCACACATACCTCGGCACACGCAACAATGGATCTCCCATCACCGAAGCGATGTTCTGTGCGTCAAGCACAGCAGCCAAGCATTTTCCCGTGACCTCTCAAATAAATAAGCAGTTCATTTGGTGACATATTCTTTTTAATGGAAGCCCAATTCTGAAAAAGCAACGTCCTGCACAGATCGTGCTCAGTATAAGTATTGGCACGGAAACGTGCTGAAATGCTGGAAAATCTGAATGCAAATACAGTTATTAACCCTGAATAACTATGCGGGGCCCAAAATTCTCCTTCGGGCAACCACTGTCCAGCTTCACACGAAAAAGCAGAAGCCAACGTAAAATTCCTGCTAGGAGTGAAGCCACTCCTAGCAGCCTGCACGCCAACGCACATTTTGCTTTGCGTGGAGTTGTGCTGCCCCTACTGTTTTTTCCAGCCAGTTGAGATGAGTAATCCCAATGTCAGAAGGCCCAGAATACTCTATTGGGCAGGCACCTACGAGCATGATGGGGCCTGTGATGAAATAACAGTTGTCGGGGCACGCTTAATTGAAAGGCACTTTTAGCATCTTCACTTGAAAGTGCAGCGATTTCGTAGCCAGTTTAGGTGAAACAGCAGTACTCAACGCGAAATTGTCCGTCACTTTAGCAGTTTGCATGCAAAAGAACATTTATGTGGTCGCGTTCTTTATTTTGGTTATATGGCTCAGGCAAGTAATACGGATAAGAGAACAATTATCAAACATCATTGGCTTAATGAGGCCAAATTACTCATTGGGGTAACTATTAATAGCTGTAGTCGAGGGCACGCTTGAAAGGCACCATTAGCAGTCTACACATCAAAGCGCAGTCAAGCCATCACCACTGTTGGTGAAGCGGCAGCAATCAAGGCGAAAATGGCAGCCACTGTTGGCAGCTTGCATGCAAAAACACATTCATTTGGTGGCATTGTTTATTTTGGTTACCTGGTCCAGGCAAGTAATGTGAATAAGAGAACAATTATCAAACATCATTAGCTTAGTTAGGCCCAAAATACTCATTCGGGTAGCTATTAATAGCAGTAGTCGAGGGCACGCTTGAAAGGCACCATTAGTAGTCTGCACGTAAAAGCGCAGTCAAGCCGTGGCCACTGTTGGTGAAATGGCAGTAATCAAGGCGAAAATGGCAGCCAGTGTTGGCTGCTTGCATGCAAAAGCACATTCATGTGGTATTGTTTATTTTGGTTATCTGGCCCAGGCAAGTAATGCGAATAAGATAACAATTATCAAACATCATTAGCTTATTGAGGCCGCGAAAACTCCTCTGGGTATCTATTAATAGCAGTAGTCGAGGGCACGCTTGAAAGGCGCCGTTTGCAGAGTGCACATCAAATCACAGCCATGCCGCAGGCATTGTTGTACTTGTTTATCGGACCGGGCAAGTAACACCAATGTAAGCTCAACTATTCATCGTGAATAGCTCTGCTAGCATTGTTTATACTAAAAAATGCTGAGTGAAGTTGAATGTATTTTATTGAGGCACTTATTTAATTTACAAGCCATCGGCATAGCGATCGACGCCCAGGTTCAGACATTGACATTTTTGAAGTAATAAATGGTGAAGTTTGCAAAAGCTCTCAGTGCACTGCTTTGCTGGGTAATCCATCCACTGAAAAATGTCTTTGTAACGACGAAAGCGTGAGACAGGCAATGACACCCCACTGCACAATGTTATTCGTGTTGCAATTTTTTACCGTCATATGTGATGGGCAGCGAAATCGTCTGTTTATTAAGACTGAATGCATCAAAAATGTAACAGCATAGCAAGGTGTTGTTTCGCAATATGCAGCCTTTCAGGTGCACTTCTGGCGAGCTGCCACATGCACTGATGCATAAACATGAACAGAGGTAAGAGGCAAAGTTGCTGTGCAACCCACATGACGCTTTTAAGAAAATGTATCTTTAAACTTTTCTGTTTTCATAGGCGATCAAAATTTGTTTTGAGCAAGTTGGTCAATCACATTGAGCAACACCACAAGAAGCCAGGACAGAAAACACAGTGGGTAGGCAGATTGAGAAGACGAGGCAGACCAGTGAGAAAGGTTTTAATGAGATGGAAGAGGCCAGCCCTGCAGTGTACAGTAGTTAGTGCTTTGAATGAGATTGGTTAATGAAATAGTGTAAAGATTTGCTGAAAGAAAACTAGCAAAAACAAATGCTACCGTAATATAATATCAAAGGACAGG
The DNA here is from genome assembly GCF_038994185.2 of Dermacentor albipictus. Taxonomy (NCBI): domain Eukaryota; kingdom Metazoa; phylum Arthropoda; class Arachnida; order Ixodida; family Ixodidae; genus Dermacentor; species Dermacentor albipictus. The sequence continues at coordinate 106,792,969 of NC_091822.1, read as the reverse complement.
AATGAGAGTAAGCGCAAAGACGCATGGAAGCAGGCACGTATTCACACACATACGCGAAAACTAAGAAAAACTCAAATATAAAGAAATGTGGGAAATAAAAAAATTGACAAATGCAAGAAAACATACACACATTTACAAACAGACGCGGGTAGAGGTATTATAGGAGCGAGTTCACAAGCTGCTCGGCCTACCTTCTCGTATGTTGTTTTTAACTGTTCTCTTAACACTGTCTTGGGAATTTTTAATTGCAACATATCACGAGAATCGAAAAACAGCGCGAAGCTAGGCTGTGGAAAGCCATATCCAGCGCTGGCAACACAACTTATGCATGACTGTGCCACAGCAAGCATTCCACAGCTTGCGCGCGTGGTGAGCATTGGTAGAAAACAATCAATCGAAGGTGCCACACAATGCTCGAACACCGCCGTTAGACGATCGGCTATCTCACTGCTGACAACGATCGTTCACGTTAAGCTGACGGCGACAAAGCTTTGCGTTGGAGGCTTCTTTTGCAAATATTTTCCGTTAAGACGCTCGTAGGTTTGTTTCATGCGCGCACGCTCTTCTCATGTCTCGTGAGAATGGTTTTGCTCCATCACTTCACCCCGTCCGACGAGAAACGCACCGACACAGTACACGAACACACCCGCCGCTGACAGCAGGCACCACACTTTGGCAAACTTTTCTCGTCGTAACTTCACTCGGGAGCGAAATAAAAAAGAAATGGAACAAACAGGCAGGATGTGTGTTTGCAGCGGTCGCCGTGGTATCCCGTTTTCAGGCAAAGCGTAGCGCAGCGTCAGCGATGCTCGCTGCAATGTTTCTTCGCCGGATCACGGTTTAGAATAAACGAACCGGGCACAAATGCCGCATCGTAAGCTCACAGTAATATTTCCGGCGTGATAGACAACCACAAACAGTTTGGGAATTCACTGTGACGAGGCGTTGACGCGCAAAGCTGACGCGCCTTGGCCCAATTGGAAGCCCGGGTGGCCATCTTCTCCTACGGCGGGGTCACCGGCCGTTCGGCGCATGACGCCAGTCCAGAGTGCGCACCCACTGGTGGATGCTCGTGTGCATCCGCCTCGGAGGAGCAAACGCCCCCTTTTTTCTAAAGTTGCATCCGACTGTAGTTACGCAAGTTGTCGTCAAAGACGTTCATTGACGAGCGATCAACACTTACTGGCACATGCCCAGTGATCCATGTTGGCATCGAAGTGTTTGATTGAAGACAATCACAGAAAGAGTGGCACATACCTAGCGTTCGAAGTCGGCGCCAAGGAGTTCCGTTCAACAGCGGCACCAATACACAGTCCCGCATCTATGTGACCCATGTGCGGGTGAAATAGGTTCGTTGAAGTGTGCCACGTGTGAGCAGATTTCCACATACCCAGTGCACAAGTTAGTCTGAAGGTTGGTTTCGAACTCTGTTACCTCCAGAACAGCAGCCGGATATGCTACGCATTCTGTCGTGGACTATCCAGTGACGTACGAAGGAGGGAAAATGATTACATGCACACAAACATGCACAGCCCCCGCAAAGCGCGTGCGAAGATTAAGCGGTGATGTCATCATTGCAGTTACCTCAGTAAAATGTGTAGTACTTCGAGCATGCACTTATGAATTTGTTCAAGCAGCACCGCGCTCAAGGAAATTAAATAGTAAAAACCAACTCCGCCATTTGATCCATCGCGGAAGCCGGGAAAAAGTTAATTCAGCTGAGCGCTTAGTAATTATTTACAAAAGCAAGGCTGGCGCATCTCACGCGCTAGCGTATCCTCCTTCCGGAAAGAAAGTCAACGTTTTTTCAGGCTAACGCTAAAATTAATTTTGCGTGTCATAGGCGATCTTTCGACGCGCCTTGAGTAGCGCGCAAAGCATTGGTAAACGTAAAAGTAAACAACCACGTTTCACAACAAAGCGCTTTCGAGATAGAAGCATAATTGCCACGCGTACAAAAAGCTGCGAAGAAGAGCGACTGCCTGAATTAGGGCTGGCATAATTTCAAACCGTATAAGCATTGGCTTGACTCGATATCGTATCCTCTGTTTCGAGTTTTTCCAGATGATAATTAAGCTTTGTCAGAGACGTCGCTTCACCTGCGTCGCCACGGTAGTGCTTACGCCATCTCGAACGCCGTAGCCGCCTAAGCGCCTCTGCATCGCGACACAATGCTGTAGTAAAGGAATCCCCTTCATTCATTGCCCACTAAAGTGATCACTCTACTGCTGCACTCCCAGCACTTAGTTTTACTATTACAGCTGTGCTGTAGCTTACGGACTACACTACTTATTGAAACTACAGTACATGCGTGTGTGTGTATGTGTGGGTGTGCGTGTGTCTGCGTGTGTGTGTGTGTGTGTTTGTGCGTATGTGTTCCGCAGGGCACTCAGCTGGGAAATCTGAGTCTGGTAATACGTATATCGCAAATAGCGTTCTGAGAGGGAAATGAAGGGCACGCACCTAATTTTATTTGCGGGCGACGTTAGACGTCAGTTATAGCGGAGGCGTGGATTGGCCGATGAAGCATGATGAGGCAGGATAGACATGGCACCGGTGCTCGAGCTTCAATCGGACTCCTTTGTCGTCTTCATCTTACGTGCCCTCCGGGCGTTCGTTATGCTGTTGCAGAGGTATTTATCACAGGCAAACGATGACAGCATGATTATTACGCAGCAATCCTGCCAACATCAGGAAGGGATGAGCAGCGGGTCAACGCGAAGAAATATAATTCTGCCCACGGACAGGGTTGTAGAGTGGAGGCTCATTCTTGGAAGGAGACGTAAGAGATTCAGGTTTACGCTGCACGAAGGTCCGTACGAGACCCTATAAAGCTTACTCTTTTCACACGTGCATGCCAATCTTTGTTGTTATTCAGCATTTCAGTGCTGGCAACGCAACTTTCAACAGCGGCAACTTTTCCCGTGTTCTCGCAGCCAGTGGGGATTTCTATCACACCAATAATGGGCGCTATGCATGTTTATGTTCCCGTTTCGACAGAACTGCGCTTTGTCTGTCGAGAGAACATTGTTCAGGAATTCGGAATTTCTATCGCACTGGATGAGGCACCAGTTGCGAAAGTCCAGACGCCACCGGTGATCGTTTTCGCACAGTTCTTGGTGCAGAGAAATAAGGCACTGGTGATACTTGTGCCTCAAAAGTGTCCTCCAATGTTTTGACGGAGTAACCCGAGTTGCTTGTGCAATTTCCCGGACGCTGGCTTCAGTCTTTAGGGAGACGAAGGCGAGGAGATCAACGTGAAGATCTGCCTTCACTGCATCGTCATCTTTCTTTCTACATCGATGCCCGTTAAGAGATCCAGTTATAGTGAAACGCTTGAATGTTCTCATAAATGTCTTGTGCGGTGGAGCGGGACTATCTGGGCGTCGCGCAGACTGGAAGCTTGCAGCCAAATGCACCTCGTCTTGGGCTTGCGCATAAGCAATGGTCATGTCGACATGTTCAGCTGTAGAATACGCTCCCCGCATGGCTGCCGCCATTCTCAAAATCAAGCAGAAAATCGCTGAAAGCGATTGCGGTGGTGTTATGCTTCTGCATCCGCCAGCCTACGTGCGTCATGCGTCTTATAATAGAGAGTTATAGCTCAGCTAGCAAGCGGGCCCACTGGTCCGCTAGCTCGCTTTGAGGGCCAGCAATGCGAGGGAAAAAGTGTCGTCATTCTGAGTGTTTAGGAAGGGTGTGGCAGGCGCGCTCTTTGGCGCGTCGGTTACGGTGTTGCCAGTTAAACTTGTCAGATTTCATCACTCCGCAAAAATTACCAGCGGCCGCGTTTTAGAAATTTCAAAGCGGCTACGGCCTATTCGCGGGAAGGACTTCAATTCTCCCATTAGACCCGACCACCTGTTTCCTCTGGTTGAAAAGTTATTTTAATTTCTATACTTATTGACGTGGTTAATGTCTTTACTCATCTTAAGATGTCTGCTGCGACAGAAAGAAGTCATGCCGAAGGTAGCGCGCAAGTGTCGCATTCCTCTAATTTTTGGTAATTTCGGACACATTTATTGAAACAACTTGCATATATATGTGTTTTCTACCTCGAACATTAGCCAGATATATAATGTACGAACTCCCACTTTCATTACATTGCCATTACGTTATGCCTGAGACGCCGACATTTCATGAAGAGGTTGTCCAAAAGCGCCGAGTGCATTGGAAGCGCTGTTACCTGGGAAAACAGAGCGAAGGGCTCCTTTACAATAGCCGCATCCCGCTCTTATAAACAAGGCCGATGCATCGTCCAGGTACGGGTGTCCAATCGTGGCCACACAACGTTAACGCTGTAAAAAGTTCATTTTCGTGCTGCTAAGCATGAGATCTCGGTTTGGCTGCGCAGCCGCGGCGGCCGCATTTCTATGTGGATCGTAATGCAAAAATGCTCGTGTACTTGTATTTAGGTACACGTCAATATTAATCCGGAAATAACACAACGGTGTCCTTTAATCTCATGAGGGCTTCGGCCAGTAAGACTCTGTCGAGAACCGGGGGGTCGCAGTGGAGTGCCAGAACCCGAGGACCAGTGTAGCAGGATCTTAGAACAGAGTAGCGCGGGCCGCGCTTGCGCCGCGAGCACGCGCCGCCCAACTTTATTCTCGTCTTCTTTTTTCGTTGCCGAAAGAGAGCGCCGACATTTGGCGTCCGCGCGTCCGTTCGGTGGGCGCTACGGGGCCCCCCGCCCAGATGGAGCGGCAAAATGTACTCGTCGACGAAGTGGAGATGGTGCTGTCTGGTTTACGTGCCTAACTGCAGATATGCAGGTGACATCCGCGGCGAGCTTCGTGGGAGGCGTCTTGAAATAGGCTGGTTTGAAGCGGTCGAGTGAAACTAACTCTTCGCAGCCATTCAATAGAATGGTTGCGGACTTCGGCGTCTTGTGGAGGACACTTACTACACGGCCCATTGTAGGGCGGTGTAAGAGGTTCCATTACAGCGTCTCGTCGGAGAAAAACATGGATCGTCGACGCAAGGTCCGGATGCACAAAGATGCTGTCGTCCGAAGATCGAGGTGAGAAGAGGTGCAGTTGGTGAATGCAGTCCTGTAGGCCTTGAAGCTACAGCAGTGCCTGGGGCGAGGGGTCAGAAGGAACGAACAAGCCTCCAGGAAGCTGCAGGGGTGCACCATAGACAATTTCGGCTGGAGAACAGCCAAGGTCACGACGAAGGACAGCGCGTAAGCCGAGAAGAACCATAGGAACGTGGTCGACCCAGTGCCCCATATCCAGGCGTGCAGTGAGGGCAACCTTGAACTGGTGGTGGAGCCCCTCACTCATACAGTTGGCAAAGGGATGATATGGGGCGCTATAACGTGAAACTATTCCAAACTTTTCTATTCGAATAACGCAAACAGCCCTCCCCGATTGGTCACAAACATTTTTGGACCACCCCCACTTAACCGTTCTGTCATGCGACGTCACGAAAACCGTGATGGCTCCCCATCTGATACGACCTGCACACACTGATTATGCATGATTTGAACGAACAAAAGAAAAAATAGTGATTTCTGATTCTACACCTTTTCGCCATTAGCCCTCGGCTACTGGTCAAAAGTTTTTGGGCTGCACCCACTTCACCTGCCTGTCGCAGGTGAAGTGGGTGCAAAATCGCAAAAACTCGCCGCGTCAAAGTGACATGTGCGCGATAAAGATGCATTAATATGCCGAACAAAATTCAATTTCCTTCGGAATAGCCGCAGGCTGCCCCGTTCCGAAAGGAATAAAAGATGGCTGCCGCCGATCACTCCCGCACTGGCTACTTGCACCTGATGGAGAGCATGGGTTTATTTGCATACAACAAAACTTTCTGCGTACACGTGTAACGTTATTGAGCGCTTTCGGCACGCTTACGACCTCGTCCTGCCAACTCTTCTCTGCTGAGGACCAATTTTGGCGGCGTTCTTAACCTTCCGTTGCGCGCTGCCGCGATTTTCGACCAGCCATGGCAAGCGAAGTAAGGGAAAGCGGACCAATCGGTAGACGCCGGCGCCACCCTCTTGATCCGGTTATCTATTTTCAGTGCGCTGGCTTGGCCCCATCGAAACCCTCTCCACTTGAGCGTGCTCCTCGCCTCCTGGCCTCCAATTACAAACGGAAAACCGCTCGATTTAAGCAATATTATTCGTGTTGAAATCAAAGAAAAGCGACCTCCTATAAACTAAGAAAGCATTTGATTGGGCTGTTGAGGCAACGCTGTGGGTCACCGCCCGATGCTTGCGTCGGCGATTCCGCAAACTTGACGTCATGAGGTCGGAATAAAAACACATAGGAATAGTTTTACGTTATAGGGCCCATGGTTCGCCGCAATGGAAGCAGAGTGGTCGACGTTCGGCAGAGCGCCACAAGTCTGTACGGCGAACTGGAGGTCGTCTCACCGACTCCCGTTGCCACCTCCGCACAGGAACGGGCCATGGTTGAAATGGCGTCGCCGGCGGCGATAGGGGAGGACGTCGGACCATGTCAGCATAGGTCGGCGGACGTATTCCTGGACATAAGGCTGGCGAGGAGAAGGCTTGCTGCAACTCCTGGCGCACGACTTCGGCAACGGAAATGACCGGCGACTCTCTAGGAGGAATGCCGAGGGCTCGCAGCTCTTCACGCAGAATGTCTCGAATCATGTCCCGTAAAGAAGTGTGGCCAATAATCTTAGCTGCAGAGCTAATTGGCGTGTTATTGTGCTGGCGGTCGAAGTGGCGGCAACTTTGCTGAAGCGCCCGCTCGATGACTGTCGCTTCCTTGATGAAATCGTTGACCGTTGTTGGTGGGTTTCGTACAATACCGGCAAAGAGGCGTTCTTTAACTCCCCGCTACAGATGACGCACTTTCTTTGCCTCGGTCATATTGGGGTCAGCTCGACGAAATAGACGGGCCATATCTTCCGCATACATGGCGAAGGTTTCGTTGGGTTTCTATACCCTAGCCGCAATAAGTTCTTGCCCGTAATCGTGCCGGTCTGAGCTCGAGAATGTATCCAGGAGCTGACGAGGAAAATTGCTCGCACGTTTGGGAGCTCGCTCCGCTGTTCACGTACCATGCACGAACGCTGTTTTCTAGCACGAATCCTACACCTAAGTTTTCTCTCTTTCTCTCTTTCGCTCCCCATTCCCCTCCCAACGTGTAGGGTAGCGAACTGGACTCAGTCTGGTTAACCTCCTTGCCTTTCCTTCCCTCTCTCTCTCTGTCTCTCTAGCACGAAATAAGCATGCATGGGCGCGTCATTTTTTTTGGTCGTACCAGCGATTTACCAGAGCGACGCGTTCCCACTGCTCAAGCCAGTCCTCGACGTCTTCAAAAGCATCGCCGTGGAATATTTTGGGGACGCGAGGGTGTTCAAGAGTCACCTGGGAAAGGCTAGCCGCTGTCTGCGAAGGAGAAAGAAGCGCCGATGGTGTAGGCATGCTGGTGGTAGTCGCAACAGGAAGGAAGTCCGGGCTCTGAGCGAGCAGACGCAGACTGAAACGGTGCACTAGAGCCGTAACGAGAGGTGGAGCTTCGGAACTGGGCGTTAGGTTCCGAACAGGGGATGCCCACACGGGGTTGCAGATCACGTCAAAAACAGGGGTCGTAGAGCGCTATTTAGGAGGCACAGCGGTGGGTCGCCTTTTCAATAGTATGGTATGGTATTCCTTATGCAAAAGCGCACACCCACTGTGGGGGATTGGCCGAGATTTGGATTAAATTAGGCAATATTTATGAAGTACTAAAATTGGTAAAGCTAACTGGAGGAAAAGAACAAAAATGAAATGCTTTATAAATCAACCGAGTGCAACTGCGACTTCTTCACTGTGCCTTGACAAAACGCTCATGCCAACTTACGTTGTCCTCTTCTTCATGGAGTATTCGCACGGCAATATATATCTGAATTGAAGGTTTTTAATTTTTGATGCGCTTCTTAATTTGTGAGTTATACAGTCTAACAGACAATGCGCCAGCTGTTAATATATCGCTTATTCGCCATAGTTATTAGATACTAAGTAAAAAAAATATCTTGAATATTTTGTTTTCACGCCCTCTAATGGGTGACATTTGAGCTTTATTCACGCCACTCGGCCTTGTGCGCCATCATATCATTGACATCTTCCTAACAAAACTGCAGTACATGAAAGGCGAATAGGCTACTGAAATAATTCTTGGGGCACCATAAAAATTATAGCTAACTATGACAGAGGGCGTTTCTGATAAAGACGTCCTCGAAATTATCCAAAACAGGGCACGCCTGATGTATCAGTGGTTTCATAATGCACACCATAAATACAGTGACAATGCAGTAAATGCGCATAGAAAGCAAACGATGACTTAATGGAATGCATCAAATACATCTTCTTGTTTAGCTAAATCAGAGGGTTATACAAATTTAGAACTGTGAGTGATTAACTGTGAGTGGACACGGGAACAGAGTGGACACGGGAACAGCGCTTGTGGTGCCACGCCTAATCGCCTTGTTTTCGCTATGCAGGTCTTGCTTTTTATCATCTTCGGATGGTCGTCCTGCTTATCCCGTGAACGCGCACCGTCCCATTTACTTGTGCCAGCCTCAGACATGACCGAAGCCTATTTCAGCGATACGCCAGCCGCGATACCGACCTATTCGCTCGACGTTTCCTTCGGCCTCCCAGCCACATCGACACAGCCATCACCAGGAGAGGCTGATTTAAGCTGCCGACCCATCGACCTACACTTCAGTGGACACGGGAACAGCGCTTGTGGTGCCACGCCTAATCGCCTTGTTTTCGCTATGCAGGTCTTGCTTTTTATCATCTTCGGATGGTCTTCCTGCTTATCCCGTGAACCCGCTGTAGTGTCGTAGGGCGACACTAGGTGCCCTCAGTTGCATAACTATGAAATCCATAGAGAGATGGCACCACTGTTGCCCGGGTATATATATGGGTGCTCGCATGAATAAAGGGTCTTGCGTCTGGTGTGATATGGGTTGACATCTGTCTCGTTCTTCTGCTGGCCAACACTACAATTTGGCGACGAGGATGGGATCCGCTGCACTTTCGCCGCCGCCGCTATTCCTCGCTACCCCGGGCACTCCAGCCATTCCATGGCCCCGCTGGATACGCCTCTTCGAGAACTTCCTTCTCGCGTCTGGAGCTGCCGACCTGCCTGCGTCCCGCCGCCGAGCTCTTTTGCTACACTGCTTGGGGCCGGAAGGACAACGCATCTTCGATGCACTTCCATCGCCAACTGCGCCGAACGAAGCTGTTTCAGCCGCGCTCTCCGAGCAAGACGCCACAGCGACTAGTTCCCCAGACACATACGACGTGGCCCGCGAGACGCTGGCTCGACATTTCGCCGACACGCGCAACGTTCGGCTGGAATGCAACCACTTCCGCGAACGCCGTCAGCTACACGGTGAGTGCATCTCTGACTTCGCCCTCGCGCTTCGAGAACTGGCTGCCTCTTGCAATTTCGGCGAGCAAGCAAACGAAAACATGTGCGATCAGTTCATCACTGGCGTTGCATCTCCGCAGTTACGTTCACGATTGTTATTGGAAGGAGACGCACTGACTTTCGATCGTGCCGTCGAAATTGCGCAACTTCGTGAGCGAGCTCAGCTCGAGTCTGAAGCCTTTGCTAACTCCATTCAGCGCATCATACAACAGCCACGCCAACGTGACGCTTTTGGAATGGCCAGACAAGATAACCGGCGTTTCAGCGACAATGGCACGCGCGTCCCAAGTCAAGCCCGCGTTCGTCATGCTCTCCCGCCAACTTCAGACGCGGCCACCGCCGTTGTTCCGTACAGCGGAAATTCAGGTGTCTGCGGTAATTGCGGCACAGCAGGTTGCGAGCCGTCTGTGTGCCCCGCTCGCGGTAAGACCTGCTTCGCATGCGGCCGCTGTGGCCACTTCATGCGAGTCTGCCGTAGCAGCCGCAGCGCACGAGGACGACGCCCGGCTCGCGTCCGCGAAGTAGTTTCTGAACAGGACACGTCAGACGCCATCAGCATTCTCACTGTTTACGAAGATAAGCCCACGGGTGTCTACATTGAAGTGGCACTCACGCCAATCAACTCCAAATCGCAACCGCGCGTTGTGAAGTTCTTGGTCGACACTGGATCCGCTGTGTCAATTATACGGGAACAAGAATTCCGAAGCGTGTTCGAAGACAGCATACAATTGACCAGCTCTAAGCTTACTTTGTTGGACTTCCAACGCCGGAAGATTCCTGTGCTGGGACAATTTAAAGCTGGAATCTCGTACAAGGAAAAAACGGCCGTTATAGCAATTCATGTCGCACCCGGAGGGACTTCTCTTCTTGGTCTAGACGCTGTGCAAGCTCTAGAGCTACATATTGTGGGTGCACAGCTACGTTGCCTGCACACGGCTGCCGAAGAATGTTCAGGTGCCATGCTGGACGGAGCAGCCAAAACGGCACAGGAACAGCACAGCCCGCTAAGTCCACCAAAGTTCGGTATGCCAGCTTTGCTATGGGCAAAATTTTGCCATTTGTTCTCACCAGGCCTTGGACTTGCCAAGGGCATTCAGCACAAGGTCAAGATAAAGTCGTCAGCCTCTCCAGTCGTGCAAAAGCTCAGACGTTTGCCACTTTCTCTGCGCAAGCCGGTTAGCGACCAGCTTGAGCGTCTTCTTTCTGATGATGTCATTGAAAGGGTTAACGCTTCCGAGTGGGTTTCTCCTATCGTTGTAGTCCGCAAGAAGGACGACAGTATCCGCCTCTGCGTTGACTTAAGAGAGCCTAACAAAGCGATTGTCGTCGACAGCTTTCCCTTGCCCCACACGGAAGAGCTTCTACACTCTCTGAATGGAGCACGCCACTTTTCAAAGCTCGATTTAGCTTCTGCCTATTACCAGGTGCTGCTTCACCCAGATAGCAGAGACCTCACTGCTTTCATTACGCACGATGGCCTTTTTCGTTTCAAAAGGGTGTGTTTCGGACTGGCATCAGCCCCAGCTGCGTTTCAACAACTCATGACAACGGTCCTGCGAGGCTGCAAAGGGGTACTGTGCTACCTAGACGACATCATTATCTTTGGCAGGACTGAAAAAGAGCATTTGAGAAATCTGGAGCAAGTTCTTCAACGAATCGCTGAAGCTGGACTTAAGCTCAATGATAAATGCGTGTTTAATGCATCGGAGTTACCATTTCTTGGGCATCGCGTCAGCTCGGAAGGAATAGCTCCCCTTCAAGCCAAGGTTGATGCCATTGTTCACGCTGCCACCCCCACAGACACAAGCATGCTGCGTTCATTTTTGGGCTTGGTTGAGTACTATGCTAAATTTATTCCCCACCTGGCTGAAGAAGTAGAACCTATGCGTAGGTTGCTTCGTAAGGATGTACATTTTGAATGGGATGACGCTGCCGAAAAGAGCTTTGCCAGGGTAAAGAAGCTGCTATCATCGCACAAGATACTGCAAATGTTCGATCCGACGCTCCCTGTTATTGTGGCCACAGATGCGTCTGCTTATGGCCTGGGAGCAGTACTACAACAGGCTCATGGCCCACACACTCGGACTGTTGCATTCGCATCCCGAACTCTGACAGAAACGGAGCGGAAGTACTCAGCGGGAGAGCGGGAGGCCCTGGCGTGTCTGTGGGCATGCGAAAAATGGCACACTTATCTTTGGGGACGACCATTCACGTTGGTAACGGACCATCAAGCTCTAGTATCTCTTCTTTCGACACAAAGCACAGGACAGCGACCACTTCGCATCACAAGGTGGACCGCTCGTTTGCTTCGTTACAATTTCACAGTTCAGTACAGACGTGGAGAATACAACAAGGTAGCAGACGCTTTGTCCCGGCTGCCTGTTCCAGACACAGAAGATGGCCTTCAGATTGAAGAGGAAGTTGTGTCTTTGGTCACATCTTCAGTTCATGTCAATGACCTTCGACTTGCTACAGCCGAGGATTGCAAACTCCAGGAGGTTGTTCATTTTGTTCAGACATCATGGCCAGCGAAGAAATATTTGACTGCTGAACTGACTCCTTACTATGAGGTCCGGGAGGAATTGTCAATAGCAGATGGTCTGCTTATGCGCTCGGAGCGTATTGTGGTTCCAGCCAAGCTCACTGCTACGTTTATTCAGCTTGCCCATGAATCGCACCCGGGAATTGTGAAGACCAAGCAACGTCTTCGTGAAAAGTACTGGTGGCCAGGTCTGGACAAACAAGTAGAGACTGCCATCCGAAACTGCACGGTCTGTCAGTCGGCAGACAAAAGTGCTAAGAGCTATTCCACTCCACTACAGCCAGTGGCCCTTCCAGATAAACCTTGGAGCAAGATAGCTATTGATATTGTGGGCCCATTTGAGCGTGCACCAGCCGACTGCCGTTTCGTTATATCGGTTGTTGATTATTTTTCCAAATGGCCAGAAGTTGCTTTCTGCAGGGATGTGTCTTCCACTAAAGTGATGGACTTCCTCCTGTCAATATTTGCACTAGAAGGCTACCCCGACGAACTGGTCTCGGATCATGGACCACAATTTACATCCCGAGAATTCGAGTCCTTTCTTCAAGACAGGGGCATCAAGCACAGCTTCTCGGCTGTGTATCACCCACAGGCAAATGGACAGGTGGAAAGGTTCAACCGTGTGCTCAAATCTTATATTCAGTTGGCCTTGCTAGAGCAGCGACCAGTGAAGAACACCGTTACAGAGTACTTGGGGATCTTCAGAGTTACTCCTCACAGTACCACTGGCCTTTCTCCTGCAGTGCTTCTGCATGGCCGGCACATCCGGACATCCTTGGACATCATCGGACATCCCACCTCTAGCTTCTTCACGGACCCCGCTCTGGAGATGTCCTCACTTCGGAAGAGGGTGAAAGAGCACCAGCGCAAAAACAAAGTCTACGCTGACCGACGAAGAGCAGCCCGAGTACCGCAGTTCCAAGTTGGGAAGTATGTGCGCATTAAGAAACCAACTCCTGGTCCGAAAGGTACTCCCAGCTTTGGACCTCCAATGAAGATCCTTAAGCGCATCGGGCGTTGGTCCTTCTGCCTCGAAGACGGGCGAACTTGGAATGCCTCACAGCTGACTGCAGTCCCAACGGGAGCATCGCCACAACGTGCGGTACGATGGGATGACGACTACCAAACTGCGCCGCTACATGGAGCACAAGCCTCTTCGCTGCCAAGTCCACGGACACCTGTCAGAACCTCTGGGCAGTTGGAGCTATCCCCGTCGATATCTTCAGATCCATCACAGCCACAGGGTCCAGTACGTGCAAGCCTTGCTTCAGAAGATGGTGACAGTGCTTCCGTTGTCATCGAAACTGCTGGCGAGCCGCCAGCGTTTCGTCGGTCCACAAGAGACAGAAGACCACCGGCAAGGTTGCAGGACTATGTGCTTGGATATAAACATTGACTGGCTTGTGAATATGTCTGTATTAAGGAAGGGGTAGATGTAGTGTCGTAGGGCGACACTAGGTGCCCTCAGTTGCATAACTATGAAATCCATAGAGAGATGGCACCACTGTTGCCCGGGTATATATATGGGTGCTCGCATGAATAAAGGGTCTTGCGTCTGGTGTGATATGGGTTGACATCTGTCTCGTTCTTCTGCTGGCCAACACTACACCCGCACCGTCCCATTTACTTGTGCCAGCCTCAGACATGACCGAAGCCTATTTCAGCGATACGCCAGCCGCGATACCGACCTATTCGCTCGACGTTTCCTTCGGCCTCCCAGCCACATCGACACAGCCATCACCAGGAGAGGCTGATTTAAGCTGCCGACCCATCGACCTACACTTCAGTGGACACAGGAACAGCGCTTGTGGTGCCACGCCTAATCGCCTTGTTTTCGCTATGCAGGTGCGTATAATTGCCTCTCTTCATGCTAAAAAATCTGATAACCGCTACCTGGCACTGTTCCCGTGTCCACAAGTATTATTTGACACAGTGTACGACTGTTGTTCTGTTATCCTACTGTTATTACGCTCGGGGGATGTCGAGACTAACCCTGGACCTAACACACGTTCTGAATCTCTGCTTGATATTGAATCGCTTCCTTCTGATCCTTCTGAACAAATGAACGTTTTATTCAAACTGCTTAAGGATCTGCACACTCGATCGCTTCAAACTTCCAAAACACAATCCGAACTAGCTGCTGACGTAAAGTCAATCAAAAATGGCCAGAAAAGCATTGAAACAAAATTACTGGTCTCCAAAATCGCTTAGATTTACTTGAAGAAAAATTTAAAAACGTCGACCAAGTGGCCAAAGAAATCTCAGAAGTGAAAGCCAAGGTAAACAGTACGACCTGTTGCTTGGAAGCGCTTGACTTACGCCTCGTTGACATTGAAGACAGATCGCGCCGTGATAACCTAATATTTCGTGGTATCCCTGACACAAAAGAATCATGGCAAGAAACCGAGACCAAGTTAATATCAACGATTAAATCATTCTTCGATACATTTCCAGATGACACCCTCCATCGCGCACATCGCCTTGGCCCTTTCGATCCTAACAAGTGTCGCCCCATAGTTGCAAAGTTTTCACATTCGAAAACCCGGGAGAAAGTGTTCGCGCTGCGCGATCAATTCAAACAAAATAACCTTACTATTAGCGAAGACTTCTCGGTTCCCACCCGCGTTGCTCGCAAAAAGTTAAGAGTTCGGTACCAGTCACCCCGGTTCCCCCAACTTTAAACTCCGCTACAATAAATTGTTTCTGAACAATAAGTGTTATATTTACGACGCGTCTACCGATAGCGTCCGTGAAAGAGCGCAGAGTGCATCTGGCACATCACAGAATCATTCGGTTTCACTACGTGCGTCACAATAGGGAAGCGTAAGGGGTAGTGGCCTAACATCACAAAAAGCTTTACCTTACTTGCCTATTCTTTTTACAAATATAAGAAGCGTTGGGAATAAATTTCATTCTTTATCTTCGGCAATCGACACGTGCTATGCAAAAATTATTGCCTTGACAGAAACTTGGCTTCCTGCACATGTGCGCGATTATGATACTTTCTGTGGCGCCGGCAATTTCGCAGTCTACCGCTGTGACCGATCTGCACGTCGAGGAGGAGGCGTCCTTCTCGCAATTTCTAAAGATATTCCATCATTTCATATAGATATTAACACTGAACTTGAAACCACGTGGGCTTGCCTAACTCTCGGTCACACAAAGATAATCCTCGGCGTTTGCTACCGCTCACCCTCGTCATCTGCTACTTTCACTGAACAGCTACACGATGCTATTAATCTAATTTTTTCCCGTTTTCCTGCAGTACCGTTATTCTTACTCGGCGATTTTAATTTTCCAAATTTAATATGGAATACGCATCCACCCACCATAAAGCCTTTTTCCGTTCAGGCTAAAGATTTCTGTACACTGTGTTCCCTATTTTCATTTTCCCAACTTGTGACTCAGCCTACCAGATCATCAATCAGAACCGCTAACACGCTTGATTTAATTCTAACTAATCGACCAGAACTTGCTTCCTCCATAACATACCTACCTGGTATTAGCGACCATACCTTAATGACATTCGGTTTAAAAGTCTTCCATCCCAAAAAGATAAAAGTTAAGAAAGTAATACGCGATTACAAGAAAGCCAACTTTGAAGCCATTAACAATGAACTATCGTCATTTATTCAAACATTTTTTGTTGATTTTGAGAACCGTACGGTCCAGTCAAATTGGGATATATTTGTAGACCAAGTACGCCTATTAACTGAAAAGTTTATTCCTAACCGCATCATCACTTCTAATCCTCAATCCCCTTGGTACAACTCATAATTAAAGCGCCTATCTAACAGAAAAAAAACGTCTCTATCGCTTAGCTAAATCATCTGCAAGTAAAACAACTGGGAAAACCTACAACGTTGCCAATAATCTGTACTTAACTGCACTAAAAAATGCTAAAGACAATTACTTATCCCATACATTACCTGACATGCTTACGACAGATATCGGAAAGTTTTGGCGCGTCATTAACCCGTCTTCTGATAGCTCGATCACCTTGAAAGATGAGTCTGGTGAAGTTATTTCAAATGAAGCTTGCGCAAACATTCTCTGTGAATCATTTGCAAATAATTTTTCCACTTCATCGAACATTGATCTACCACACACAGAACACTACAACTATCTCATTATGCAACCCATAGCTCTTGACTTTGCAGGTATTGCTAGGCTGATTCATGATTTGCCTTTAAACTCAGCTCCCGGTTATGATACCATTAATAGCAAATTTTTGAAAAACACTACCACATACTGTTCTGTAATACTTGCTAATATTTTCCAGCAATCAATAAACACTTGTACTCTGCCAGCTCAATGGAAAATAGGGAAGGTGGTTCCGTTGCATAAGTCTGGTAATAAAAGCTCACACCTGAATTACCGCCCGATTTCGCTTACCAGCACCTGTTGCAAACTTCTTGAACATGTTATATTTACTACTCTCGTTGACTTTCTTGACTCGAACACATTTTTCACCTCTGCTCAACATGGTTTTCGCAAAACATTCTCATGTGAAACGCAACTAATATCTTTCACTCATAGATTACACTGTATTTTAGACCGCGCCTCCTGTGCCGACTGTGTATTTTTAGACTTCAGCAAAGCATTCGACAAGGTTTGCCACAAACTGCTCCTATTCAAGCTGAGTCTTTTAAACCTTGACAGTAACCTGCTCAAATGGATTGAGTGTTTTCTTACTAACCGTCATCACTTTGTTACTGCGAATAATTACAATTCATCATTGACTGAGGTTCGTTCTGGTGTGCCTCAGGGATCAGTACTAGGGCCCCTACTGTTCTTGATTTATATTAATGACCTACCTTCTTCATTGACATCTCACATTCACTTGTTTGCTGACGATTGCGTTATATATCGTGAAATAATTACTAACGACGACACTAATGCTCTTCAGTTTGACTTGGACTACGTGATGGATTGGTGTAACAATTGGCTTATGGAACTTAATATTAATAAATGTAAAGTTATGCGCGTGCAGAGGAACACCTCAAGTACTCTTCCTACTTACTATCTAAATAAAATTCCTTTAGAACCCGTTAACTCGTACAAATACTTAGGAGTTCATATAACAGCAAAACTAACCTGGAACATTCACACTGAGTACATAATAAGTAAAGCTAATAGCATGCTCGGTTACTTACGCCACAAGTTTTCCAAAGCACCATCATCCTTAAAATTACTACTTTACCAGTCATTAGTGCGCCCTAAATTAGAATACGCTGCAGCTGTGTGGGACCCATACCACGAAAACCTTATTTCCTCACTCGAGCTTGTCCAAAATAACTCAGTCCGATTCATATTTTCAAATTATAACCGTACCGCTAGCATAACATCAATGAAGGACAATCTATCTCTTCCATCACTTGCATCTCGCAGAACAATAGCACGTTTGACACTGTTTCACAAATTTTATTACCATTCCTCCCTTCACAGTAACTTCATTTCTCAGCCTCATTACCTATCGAGCCGCATCGATCATCGCCATAAGGTCGGACTTCAAACAGGCAACACTAACACTTTCAGTCAATCTTTCTTTCCCAGATCATCACAACAGTGGAACCACCTTCCCTGTGAAATTGTATCTATTGTCGACAACAAACTGTTTCGTAAGGCTCTAGCTAACATTGTATAATTAGGAAGTATTAACATGTTATTTCATTTACTTGCCGTACTTACAGGCGACTAAGGACGACACTGGTTAACATCGTACTAACAGGAATTATCAAGTTGCTACTTTGTTTACATTGTCTGTCGTACTTACAAATAATGTGCAAGATATTACATAGTATTGTATAATTAGTAATTACTAACACACTGCATTGTTTATTTTCCGTACTTTATTGTTATACTTCCCGTTTTCCCACTCCCCTCTGTAATGCCTTCGGGCCTTGAGGGTACCATAAATAAATAAATAAATAAATAAATAAATAAATAAATAAATAAATAAATAAATAAATAAATAAATAAACAAACTGCAATCGAACAAGGAATGTCGTCGGTGTCAAAGTTTCGACAAGAGAACGCGTCTTCCGTCAGGGCAGTAACTGCTTTCCTGAGCAGCATTTATTTACGCGTAGCTCACTCTCGCCTGCCCGCAACGGGAGAGGAGGTTAAGAATGCACTAGTGCAAATGCACTGAATCGAAAATAAGGTGAGAGAAGTCAGTGTGCTGAAAAAAAAGGGTAAGAAAATGGAGGGGAGTTTGCTGCAACACAGAGGAAACGGGTAAGTGTAGTTCAGTTGGTTTTTCGAAGAAATAGAGATGAAAAAAATGAAAACTTGCCCGACATGCAAGCAGGAGTCATAATTATGGCAGGGCTAGTCTTCCCGAAAGCACACACACACACTAAGAAATAGTATTCCAACGCTGTCATAACAAGCAAAGAAAAAACACAAGAATGAAGACAGTTGTTTGAAAACGTGCTAGGTTGCGAGTAAGTACGTATGATAGGTAGTCAAAAGCTGAGGGAGAGACAAGCGACATTGACGAAATAATCAAAGATGCAGCTAAAGCAATAATGTTAAACTGGGTAATGTAATTTTGTGGTAAAGTATGGCTCGTGATTAAAAAAAATGCTGTTCTGCAAGCACGCATTATAAACATTGTTGGTTACGATGCTGTAATGAAAAGGGGGAGGCACTTCCTTTCCATTAGTAGCAAAGCAAGTATGATTCCGGTCCAGTACTCGGCGCACTCTAGCGAGAGGTCATAGGCAAATCGTACGTTAAGTTCAGCTGCAGCAGGCTTCGGTGCAGGAGTAAACCTAGGCATCCCGCACAATGGTTACACTAGGACAAGTTCTTCCACGTGCATTAAACAGGCGTAGATACATTCTTTGTGAGACGTTCTGATATAACCAACACTTTGAACATTCCATTTGCTGCTTGATTGGCGAGCAGCTTGGTCTCAAGTCGAGATTTTGTAATTTTTTTTTCAATTCGCAGGAGCGACTTCAAAACTTCAGAAAGTCAGGCAAAGCATGGTTCATTCAGCTGTGTTGCGTGCAGTTAAGCGGAAAGTATCTATGAAATGCACTTCTCGCAGGGCAGATAATCTGTCATGCCTGTGCTGCTTCGGTTGAGTAAGAGAGAGAGAGAGAGAGAGAGAGAGAGAGAGAGAGAGAGAACATTATAAAACCTCCTTTCTTGGGTCAAGGGGGGCGGGAGACTAGCTCCACCGAAGCTCCTCAGTAAGCTGGCTATTGTTCGCAGGCTTGCCTTCACAGCAGCGACGAGTTGCAGTTCGAAGACAATAATGTGACTGGCGCCGTGATACATTGCATATTTCAAATATGAGGGCGGACCCTTGAACAAACAACGTTCGCAGCTTTCAGCAGGATTCGAGTGTCTCTTTGTGCGGGCCATTCAGCAAATGACAAGGTAAAACGTGACTGAAATAAAGGGAAACGTTATAATGAAAGTCGTTAAGATCACTACTGTAGGGCATATCATGTTTGCCGCACACTTTATTACTTGCCCTCCTTTACTATGAGAATTTGAGTGGAGAGTTCTTATGGTGGCGTTGTCTCAGTGGTTTAGGTCCTTTTACAAAGAGATGCAGCATCCGCGCCACAAACTGCCCTCCACGCATTCGAAAGTTTTAATGAACATTCACGGCAACATCCTTTCAAGAGGAAACTTCAAGTCATTGAAACTCAGCTAAATGTTACATGTTGCATATAGTGCAACAGTTACAATAATAAACAAGTCTCAAAGCGAAAAACTGCAAGGGCAGGACCTCTGCTAATATTAACAAGAAGGAAAAGAAGTATTGTTACTGCAGAGGACAAATTCTTAGTACATGATAGAAATATGATCGTAAACACATAAGCCACGTTAAATCATGAGCTTGCCTGATAATATAATTGTGTGAACTAACCATCCAAACATTTGGACACGAGCAAGGTGCACCAGTGAAGGCTTTGATGATTCGAAGTGGTTGGTCACATTGTCGGTATATATTTAAAGACACATATTGTTCAGTCATTGATATATCGCGAATCTCAATTTCCTGACTTGAGGTAAAGCACAAGAGAGCACGTAGAAACACAAAAGTGCTGGTGTTCTACGAGCTCTCTTGCACTTTACCTCAGGTCATGCAGTACCGAATAGCTCGACAGTCTGGCGTTTTGAATTTCTATTTGAGAACATTTTTTTAAAATTCTGCAATATAGCAAATGTATCTGCACTGGTAACTTGTCTGCAAATATTAGAGCTTCCCATTGGACTGGCATAGCACTAGAGGCGTTTTTCCACGCCGAAAAGTGACACACACGGAAATAGAGGTCCAATTTAGTAACTCAAATGATCTTCGGCGAGCTGGGCAAGTTTCTGGCGCCTGAAGAGCAGCAGCAGGAACATCACGGTCAGGTTTAGCAGCGTGATGAGCACGAGCATCGGCGAGTACCGCGAGAGGGAGAGGATGAACGAGATTTGCCTACGCAGGTATTGTGGACGGCCCCTCGGCGATTCTGGATCACCTGAGTTTACGGTGAATGAAGCAAAGTGTTTTTATCTCATCCGGTGTTTTATCTCTGTCGGCTGTACGTACAAGCCGTACTGTAGTGCAGTTATGCTCTTCCCTGCAAACACTCATGAACAAACAAAAATTACCACATAAGCGTGCAATGACCATCTAATGGCCAAACATTTCCACATCTTGGAAAACTGGAACCATTTGTTTACCCTAATCTATGTCGATGAAGGGCAGATTTGTACAAAAAGAATGAAATACGATTTGGTTTGGAATCTAATTACTACACTAATTCTATAATTGGTGATCAGTTTGCCGAAAAATTCATACCTAATATGCCACTCTCCAGAATATCAATGCCCCTACTGACTATCGTTTAAATTCCTGTCTTTAAATCAGATTTGTAATGCAAACAAAACACGTGGCATTCATGATACGTTCAGCATTAAAGACAACACAGCTAAACTCTATATCTGGCGGCTATAACAATCGGTTGAGCCGAGAGGCTTTTTTTTTTTGTGGAGAGACCAAAGGATGTTTCGAGTTTCTATGTTTCGCGCTGGCCGCGTGTGGCGTTGGCTGAAAATGCTAGAGCTAGGATTAGTATGCATACACAAAAATCAGGAAATGTCAAAAAGCAGAGGCAGGGAAGGGGGGTTGCACCCTTCCAAATTTGCTAATTTTAGACAGACAGACAGACAGACAGACAGACAGACAGACAGACAGACAGACAGACAGACAGACAGACAGACAGACAGACAGACAGACAGACAGACAGACAGACAGACAGAGACAGACAGACAGACAGACAGAGACAGACAGACAGACAGACAGACAGAGACAGACAGACAGACAGACAGACAGACAGACAGAGACAGACAGACAGACAGACAGACAGACAGACACAGACAGACAGACAGACAGACAGACAGACAGACAGACAGACAGACAGACAGACAGACAGACAGACAGACAGACAGACAGACAGACAGACAGACAGACAGACAGAGACAGACAGACAGACAGACAGACAGACAGACAGACAGACAGACAGACAGACAGACAGACAGACAGACAGACAGACAGACAGACAGACAGACAGACAGACAGACAGACAGACAGACAGACAGAGACAGACAGACAGACAGAGACAGACAGACAGACAGACAGAGACAGACAGACAGACAGACAGACAGACAGACAGACAGACAGACAGACAGACAGACAGACAGACAGAGACAGACAGACAGACAGACAGACAGACAGACAGACAGACAGACAGACAGACAGACAGACAGACAGACAGACAGACAGAGACAGAGAGAGACAGACAGACAGACAGACAGACAGACAGACAGACAGACAGAGACAGAGAGAGACAGACAGACAGACAGACAGAGACAGACAGACAGACAGACAGACAGACAGACAGACAGACAGACAGACAGACAGACAGACAGACAGACAGACAGACAGACAGACAGACAGACAGACAGACAGACAGACAGACAGACAGACAGAGACAGAGAGAGACAGACAAACAGACATACAGACAGACAGACAGACAGACAGACAGACAGACAGACAGACAGACAGACAGACAGACAGACATACAGACAGACAGACAGACAGACAGACAGACAGACAGACAGACAGACAGACAGACAGACAGACAGACAGACAGACAGACAGACAGACAGACAGACAGACGCTACTGAAAATTTCCCCGCAATTGCTGTCAATAAAGTTTGCATATCACAAGCGCTACATTATGATTGAAATAAGTTGGTATAATAAAAATGATGGATAGCACGAATCCCGGTTGGTGGAATTCGTGGAATGAGTTACGAGCAGAGTTAAGTTCTGATAATAAAATGGCGCACAAACGAACTCCTACAAAATATATTACCGCCAGTGAACAGCTTATCGGGATGTAAAGGTTTCTAGCTTTATATTGGAAACTTCAGGTTCAGCAAACTTCACGCGGCACAGTGCTTGTCACATTTATAAGCCTCGTCTACACGCCCTCCTCGTAACCCGCCCTAAGATCATGACGCAGGTGGTAGCGCTTTCACGAATGTGAGCGCTGGGACAATAGTGCTGAAAGGAAACAAAGAAGTGTAGGTATAGTCGCTGGTATGCTTATGTGGGCTGGTTGGGGTTGGATATTTTTCTTCTTTTTTTTTTATACGCCAACCACTGACGCTGACACAGATAACTCTGTCACCGTTAAACGTTCGCGCTTCGCACAAAATAAAGGGCCAGGCAAGATAGAAATAAAAAAAATACAAAATTATATTTGTGTTGAGAAAGCCAGAACCGCGAATGTGGGAAATCGCCTTGCATGACATCATGGCCGCCAACACTGGTCATACCGGCAATAAGGTCATTGCTTCATAAAAGGCATTTTAAACGGGGTATGATCAAAATATGCTTTCAAATATAAATGAAAGCTTTGCAATTAATCGAGGTTTAACGGCGTCGACACAAAATCCAAACTATACAATCTCGCAAAAGAGAAATACATCATGCGGCGCTCATCGCTCGCCAACACATTTTCCACCATTTGAAAGAGAATTGAGCGTTCCTTCAAACCTGAACAGAAACGCGCGTATCTCACCTTCTGCTTCCATGAGAGGAGCCACTGGTCGAGGAGAGCGGCTCGGAGTGTCCCGCAAAACCTTATCTGCGCCACTTCCGCCCCCTTGACTGTCGTGCGTCGATCCAGAATCAGCCACGCCATCTCCGATCTGGGCGGTTGCAGCGTCTACGCTAACACTGGCCACCGAAGTCGACTGTTGTGGGGCCGCGGACGAAGGCTGTTGGAGGCCCGCTTCAGTTCCATCGCCGTCCAACGGCTCGACTTCGTCCAGAAGCGGAGCGTGGTCCGTGTGCATCGCCTTGGATTTGAGGCTACGGGCCGTGCCTGGTTGGACGTCGGTGTCGAAAGACTTTCTTGGGCTCGAATCACGCACGAGGCTTCAAAAGATCTCCAGGAAGGACCTTTCCAGTAGCTGAGGGCGGTATACTCTCGGTGGATGTAGTCCCTTTGACTATGGGGCACTCATTGGTGCATACCCACGAGATGGAATATCTTCATCTTCTTCCTAGCCTGACTAGGCATGACACATGCCCACGGCGGCAGATGGTGGTTGTTGTTGTTGTTGATGCTGCTGTCGCTCGAGGAGCCAAATACCTGATGACCTACCCTAATATAAGTTATTTAATAGTTGGCTGGTACTTGTTGCCAACGAAAACCCGTCCTTTACATTGTCTGGCGGGTCCGCCGCCTTGTTTTTTCGATGAGAGGGTCGGTGTTTCATCAAAATAGCAGTCTCCAGACGTTGACACGACGCTCTAGGTAAGTTTCTTTTTCTGTGCTCCTAAAAGTAAACATAATCATTTTGACATTCTGCTCTTTTGGCGCAATTTTGTAGCGTTTATTACACTAAGGCGTAAATCACAAAGCCAACACACAATCTTGGGGCAAAGATATTTCGAAAAAAAGCAAATTTGGAAAGATAGCATAAGTTGCTGTAAGGTCACCAATTCTCGATAGTCGTAAGGCTACGTGGGGTCTCGGATAGAATTTCTAGAGGTTCGAAGATAGTTGAGCACTCAAAACTACTGAATGTTAGCAATGCCCCACGGCTAAGATGCCGATAATAATTCAGGCTAAATATTAATACCTACGTGAGTGGACATGGCTCCGTCGTAAGCAGACAATATTTGACAGTTTTATAATAACGTTTGTTGCCTTCCGTACGTTACACGTGAGCACCTTTGCGGGACATTACAGTGCGTATCCTTTCAAGTCCTTTAGTTTACCTAACGGAAGCACAAACGTAGCGAAAACGTTACAAAACAGGGTGCCGTCTGGTGCCTCGTGCCTAACGTATCCAAGCGAAGACGATCCATTAGCACCCGTCCTGCTGTTGCTATGTGGAGGCGTCTCGTTAGGCGTATGGGCGCCAGAATCGCCGAACGATGTGAGAAAATGAACGCGCTATGCGCTCATTACTAATCTTTCAGGTGAGTTTAAAGAAAGCGAAAGCTCATTACAATAGTTACTGGCGATCAACGCGAGTGAGAGCGCAGCCATCACGAGAATTCACGCTGAAGCAGGAGCGATGAGTGCCGTCATATTCGACAACGCTGTCTTTGCGTCCGTAAACATTACGGACCTTCCTTTCGGCACGCCTTCGAATGGCACATAACCTTTCAAATTCTTCGTCGTTAGTTGGTACATTGCAGTGCTTAGTGGCAGAGCGGGTACTTTGAGGCAATAAGCTATTTTCGGTATTAATTCTGCATTCGTAGTCGAGGCTGTGATCCCTTTGTCTACGGCTGCTGTGTTATCTACCCAGTCTACCGACTTCAGTTTCACTTTTCTGGGCGACGTCCGAAAATGAAGGGCAGAGATTAGGATCGGGTAGTGATAACTACCTCGAGTCTCGAAATCTGCACACCATTCGAACATAGGGGCCACTTGACTTGATACGAATGTGACGTACTAAGAATATCGAAGACCTCAGAACTTGTCGACGGGCGCAAAGACATATACGACGTTACCTCAACAAACTGAACCGAAAAAGGTGGAGGGACTTTTGTGGGACACTGGACATACGACAACCGCTGAGCAAAACCTGGCGAGTCGTCAGAGGCATTCGCAAAGAGCCGCAACAGCTTTATCCTTTTAACGCCCTCTCACAACATGAGCGTGCATCCCTGAAAGAGGTGGCAGAGCAGTACTGCAGGCTGCTTTCCAACGGGGCACAACCTTTTCGGCAAATTGCAAGTCATCAGCCTAGTCCACCTCGAGCTACCCTTCCTGACTTAGAATTACTGTTCACCATTGAAGAGCTCACGGCAGCAATCGGCGACGTAAACAAGCGATCATCACCTGGCCATTGCGGTGTGAGTTATGAAGCGCTCGCAAGTCTATGCCACACATATCGCCGACGCCTTCTGGAGTACTACAAGGCCTCATGGATAACTGGGGACGTTCCTACGGAATGGAAGCTTGCGAAAGTTATTCCTGTATTGAAGCCTGGGAAGCAGCCAAGAAATTACGCCTCCTTGAGACCCATATCTCTGCTTAGCTCCGAGGGAAGCTATTCAAAAAATGATCTACAAGCGACTAAATTGGTTCCTGGAAACTACAAAAGTTTACCCGGAAGAAATGAATGGCTTCCGGCGAAATAGGTCCGCACTTGATAATGTTATTGCCTTGGTCTCATCAGTTGAAGAGGAATTGGTCTCTGGAAACATACCTACTGCATTATTTTTGGACATTACGGCAGCCTATGATTCGGTCTAGCATAAAGGAATACTTGACGCTTTGGAAACCCTTGATCGGGGTGGACGGCTTTACGCATGGATTGAACGCTATCTTCAAGGACGCCAACTTTTCATGTGTACCCCGGATGGCCCGCGGCGCTTTATGCCGTCGAGAAGGGAGTGCTACAGGGAGCTGTGTTAAGCCCGGTATTATTTAATTCAATCATCAATCATCTGAGAAGAAACCTGCCCCGTGGCGTCAAAATCACACTGTACGCAGACGACATCTGCAGGAGCGCGGCGCGTTCCCGCAGTACCACCCAACAACGTCTCAAGAGAGCGCTAGCAAATATATCGGCCTACCTAAATCCAAGGGGTCTGAAATTGTCCCCCGACAAAAGCGTTGCCATGGCTTTCACGCGGAGGTGTATGGAAAAATACCCACTAGTGTTGGGTGGTTGTACCCTTCCATACGCCAAGACGCAAAGGTTTCTTGGAGTGACGATCAATAGGAACTTCACATGGTCGACTCAAGTGAAAAAACTGAGTGAGAAGATTTCCTCGGCATCGCACGTATTCCGATTTTTGGCCGGATAACAGTGGGGCCGTAACTGTCAATCAATGGTGCTCCTCCATAAGGCCTACGTCGACGGAACACTACGATATTACCTCCCGATCCTGCACAAAATGTCTCCTACAAGCAAAAGAAAATTTGAGGCAGCACGAAACAACTGCCTCCGCGCACGTCTTGGCCTTCCGAACGGGTCATCCCGTTCAGGAACTGTAGCAGAAGCGGGATGTCTGCCTCTTGAAGTGCTATCTTCACAGGAGACATTTCGGATTCACCTTCGCCATGGCATTCATACGAAAACTCACTTTTAGAGGATATTTCTAAAACCCGTGCTACATCTAGCTTTGGGCAGGCGGTCGGAAGCATATCTATGTCGATTCCTGCTCAGGTGTCACAAATTATGCCACGAAACATTTCACCATGGAAACTGTCCCCACTGGAAATCGTGCCATATATACCTGGAATCAGTGCGAAAAAGAAAATGCCTCAAGCAGCAACTTATCAGATAGCTTTGGAATATATGCACAAAGAATACGCAGCCACAACACACATTTTCACAGATGGCTCTACAACTCCACGCCACTCATCGTGCGGACTTTTTGATCCCTCTACAGGGCAACGATTCTCGTTTCGTCTTGAGTGAGCGACATCGTCTACTTCAGCGGAGCTATATGGCATTAAGGAGGCCCTTGTGTATGTACTTCGACAGCAGCCGCCAAAGAGATGGGTGATTTTCATGGATTCAAAAGCAGCCCTAATAAGTATGTGGAACAGGCACAAACGTTGCATTAATCAACCTGCAGCATTTGACATTGCTTATCTTCACCACAGGGCTAAGATTGCTGGGCATTGCATAAAGTTCCAGTGGATACCTGGTCATACCTGCATTTCGAGAAATGAAAGAGCGGATGAAGCTACCAGAAATGGACTCCAATACCGCAAGTTCAAAAAGAACATTTTTTACAAGAGCTGACGCTTCAAACATGAGAAAAAATATGCCTATCAAGAAAAATACCGCATCTGGAATCTACCGATTCACCAAGATAACTTCCTTCGTTACACTGACCCAGAAATGAGACCGGAAATTCCACGACCACTTCCTCGACACTTAGAGACAGTACCATCGTCTTCGACGTAACGTGGTATACACGACCAATTATCTGTACAGCATAGGGCATACCACTAACCCATACTGTGATAACTGTCGCAACCTAGAGACAATGGAGCACATATTACTAGGATGCCCCGCGTACCGCGAGGAGAGACAATTTTTTGAGTAACAAATGGACTTGATTTGCCACGAACCATTAACGTCACCGAGCATCTTAGGTCCAATGCCCGGCCCTTCAGCACAGCAACGGGTTTTGGATCTATTGTTCAAATACCTGTCAGAAATTGGTCTAATAGGAAAGCATTAAAGATTGCACACTTCATATGCAACAGCCTAAATTTACCCGCCATGTCCCCTGTAAATAGTAGTATCAGCTGGGTCCACTCGGACTCTTTTTCTCCCACTCTCCCCTGGAAACCTTTAATTCCATTCCCCATCCCTACACTGATTAGCATGCCAGCGGTTGTATAGGCGCCGGCAAAATTCTCTGTTTTTCTAATAAAGAGCCCCCTCTCTCTCTCTCTCTCTTTCAGAATTACGGACGTTAAACTCGCCAAATAACGTACGTGATCATAGTGCACATAAACAGCAGAAACCCAGCAACTTTCCGAGCATGCGCAGTAAGCAGGACGCTATTTCTTTGCTTACGTAATGCTTTTACGTTCGGTTACAAGCGCTGAACTAAATCTGTCTATTAACGCGAGAGCGCTAAGGAGCCCGTATCGCAGAAGATCCGGCATCGGCTTTGGACATCACTTAGGGGAAAATTACTTCGAACTAAATTCCAAACCACGAATATCTAACGTGAGGCTTATACCGCGTGAAAAGACAAGGATGAAAGCAAGACGTGACACACACAGACGTTAACTTGCAACAATCTTTATTCCGAGCAAAGTTAGCGATTCTGTGTGTCACGTCTTCCTTTTCGTTGCTGTCTTTTCACGCGCTTTAAGCCTTCCGATGTCATACCAACAAGGCTCAGCTTGTAGGTATGTCACAGCACAGCTAGCCCTTTCCCTACTACCAGAAGTGCTCGCACCTTGCATATCGTTCTTTACAGAGTTATTCTTCGTAATTTTGAGGATGGCAGCCCACAAACAAATGTGATGGGAAAAAAAATAACCACCGCGCATGTCTTTTATGTAAGCGCTTCTCAGACTAAAATATTAACAGTGCGAAACAATAACAGGAGATCGACCCGCGGAAGTGGCCGCGTTTCTACCAGAAAGCTCGCCTTCGTGCGTAGCGTTCGCAGCCGGCGTTTCCCGGTAAACGTTAAGGTTAAATAAGCTGCAGTTGCCGGGAAGCATGAAAAGAAGTAAGGAGTCTTTGAACACTACGGCGTTCCACTCTTAAAGGCGAAGCTTAAGCGTCCTCCAAATTATTCGGCTTCTTACTCAAGGGCGTAGTTCTTGTGGACATTTGAAACGCAGATTTTCGCGCACTTAGGTCTCTCAAGTTTACTGCGTCAATTAGCGCAGACGGTAACAGTAGGAAGAAGCGCACGTGTCCATACACCCTTCTTTATTGATGTCAGCTTTCGCACAATAGCCGCCGTCTATGGTAATCTTGCATATCACGGCATATGACAGACGCCAGCTGCTTTGAAATGGGTGAGGAAAAGGCCTGTGTTTAAAAAGAGGGTGCTTTGGAAAAAGGAATGCTTACGGTCCGCTTGCGAACTACTCTTGTCGCACACCACTGCAAAACTCGGCTGAGATTTGGACAGCTGCGTATGCTATTCGCGAAATGTGTTTCCCCACAAAGCCCGACAGGTGGTATAAGGGCCTGTTTCAAGTGCTACATTTTGTCAATAATCATTTGTCGAGTTTAGCCATGTGGTATTCAGCCTTACGGTGGCAGCGTCTTTGACATGCACCGGGAGGAAATGAAGTGCTTAAACAAAGAACTTATAGGCCACGGTATGGATGCCGACGCCTACACGTAATATCGATATGCTAATTACACGCACTGTATGGGGAGTTGGAAGTGCTAACTGCAAGGCCGGTACATAAACTAACGAACCATTCTTGGCGGCGAGCAATCAGCGCATAAAGTCCCCCGAGGTTTTATGTTTTTGCAAGATAAATGTAAAACACTGCATAAGAAATTGCACGTGCCTTACTCGGCGTTTGTGTTTTGAAAGGTGTGTCGAGGGGTGCGTTTTCATTGTCACTCTTACTTGTCACTATTACTTGATAAACTTGCCAGCGAGAAAAGTTAATTTAAGTCGGGGAACCAGGCTATGCATCTGGACGTGTAGTTAAATTTTTCTGCGAAATTTTGACGGATACTGCAAAATGTATATTTTCTGATATCATCAATAGTGCTATAGAGCTTAGAATGCTTATCCACTCCGTATTGTTGTTATTCGGTTGGCAAAAAGGCTCAAAAATCAAGAAACCTTTTGTTTTCGTACTACTAAACTAAAGATTCGTACTACTAAACCACTGTGCTGCCCGACTTTCTCATCCTTTAGGCCAAGGTTCCTCCCAAGTTAGTCTTGAAATACTGCAGCTTACTTTTCAAGCTCGTTGTATTGCAGCAGCAACAATTATTTATCATGCGGAACCGCACCATGGAAAGACTGATTGGAGTGAAAAGTTCATCAAATTGTGGTATGTAGAGAGAAATAATAATGCAAAGGCATCCACTCAGAAATAAAAACATTTATTCTGCTTATAAGTTGACCTTGGCGTGGTAGGATGCCCGCCGCAAATTTTCTTTCTTTCTTTTTGGTGACAAATTCGCATTCTTGCGCGTGGAAGCGTATTATTCAGCTATGGGCTAACGCATTTCATGTTCTTGCATATCTGTGAAATAACAGTTAAACAACGGAATTAATAATTTCCACGCTTTCAGACACCTTAATGTGGCTTTAACGTTGTCAATGCTCGTCTAGAGTGAATATTGCACGTCTAATTCAGTTGCTTTCAGGCATATTGCCTGAGTATCAGCGTGTACCTATTTCCTGTCCCGGCATCTGTATTCGTTGTTCATCTCTTTTCTAACTATGGCATTTTAACGCGACAGCGTTA
The DNA here is from genome assembly GCF_038994185.2 of Dermacentor albipictus. NCBI lineage: Eukaryota > Metazoa > Arthropoda > Arachnida > Ixodida > Ixodidae > Dermacentor > Dermacentor albipictus. Next base: position 106,762,532 of record NC_091822.1, on the reverse strand, counting down.
AGGAGCTCGTGTCGCAGAAAAGCCGGTGTCGTCGGCGGCGGTGTCGGCGTCCGCGGCGTTGACCGTGAGCGATAAATCAGGGCAGGCACTTTATAAATAAAAATCAACTTCCAAGATGTGCTGGGTGGGAATCGAACCAGGGTCTCCGGAGTGTGAGACGGAGTCGCTACCACTCAGCCACGAGTTCGATGCTTCCAAACGGTACAAACGCGCCTCTAGTGAATGCGGTGTTGCCTTCGAAACGAGCCGTGGAAAGTTATACTGCAATGTATATTGGTAATTATGAACATGTAGCTTACAGAAGTCGCAATTACACGAGTAGCGAAGTGCGTTTCCGCTGCATTTCTTCTGCGCTTTCCGCACACGCAGAGCCATCTTGCGGCAAACACAGAAGACCCCCTCCTCTCCATGTACGGCGCTGCCCCGACAGATGGCGCGCCACGCGCGCATTGGAGCTGCGAGGACCGGTGCGAGGCGGTTCGCGGCCCCGACTCCCTCTCCCCTGACAACGCTTCGCCTTGCTCCGTCTGCAGAATCAAGCGTCCTTCCTTTCTTTAGATCGCTATCTGTCTATCTCTCTGCCCGTGCCGATCACGACGTTTGGCTGGCGTGCATCATTTCCCCCTCCGAGATACCGAGTTCTTCGGTTCGTTCCGCTTGCTCAGGCGCACGTTTCGTTGCTGCGCTGAACGCCGCGTTGCTCGACCATATGGCTCGACGCTCACCGCGTCCGATGCGGGGCGCCTCGTAAGTGATGGCTGCCCTGTAGCCCACTGTCTTACACCCCTTGGCGGGTCGACGGGAACGCTGTCGCGTTCCACTCTTGAAGGCGAAGCTTAAGCGTCCTCCACTTTTTAGTAGGTCCAGTGCAACGTGAGATCGCCATCGTCACGGCGCCGAGGCATAGCTGTCAATATCGTGGCATGGCATATATCATACATATACCTAAATATATGCGACATATCACGGCGACGAGCAAAAATGTGATTGGGGCGTCCATATAGTTTCTATTGCAATAACAACTCTGTTGTGAAACTTGCGGATGTAGCTTTCTCTAATGACCACAGAACTAGCGTTGCTTGTGTAGAGTTGGCTAATATGAAAAAAAAAAACAGAATACAGCCCTAATTAAGGCATAGCATAGATCAGCGCTGCACTGAGCAGATATATTCAAGAAGCCCTCGAAGAGGGGACGCGCTTCTAAAGAGAGACACTAAAAGGAAATGGCGCAAAGAATGACTTTCGACAATCTGTTCGCATTGCTAAGAAAGAATGACAGATTCTGAGAACAGCCGATGAACGCGTTCATTAATTGAGCTCAGTTGCTCCAATGAAACGCATCACAATATCTCGCGTGTAAAGCCGGGTTGAAGGAATTGCCTTTCGACCAGGACATTAGATCCTCGGGATAGATTACGAGAAACACCCTGCAATATGCGAGAGCTTCCCATCAGCGAGGGACATCGGGGGCCCCGCATCGTGGGCCCTCTGGAGCATACAGCAAATATTCGCGGGTTGTTTCTCGGTGTTTAGTATTGTCAATAATTGAAAGGTCTTTCAGCATTTTCGTTCTGTAATCAAGACATGTTATCTGTTTTCGCTGCTGCTCTCACGTGTACGACCTACAAAGACGCGGTTTCCCTAAAGCAAACGTTTCGATCGGCTTCTCGACCGAACTTTTTGAATCTCTGAAGGTGCAGAATAAAATGAGTCTGAATCTGAAATAGTGCACCGTTTCCAAGTCCGCTTACATCCAAGCTGATTGCTTCTGCTCTGCACAATGTAACGTACTTCGTGAAGCGTCATGCCATCAGTAACAGCATAGGTTCGTGACTATGATATTGAAACAAATGAAAGTTTATAGACATATTTAAACTTTCATGGGTTACATTTAAGCTGGTTAGCTGCAGAACATTCACTGGCAATGCCACGTGCTTAATATCTGGAGGTAAACATGTCTATCTCTCCCTTAATAACAAAATCAGACTGGCAGTAAATCGCGTTGTTGTAGTTAGCATCTCTTGATAAGTGCTTAAGCCTTTCTAGTCTTACAACTTTTCTCTGCGTTTTGCAGATGTGGCTAGGTCTGCTGCTCAAGGCGCTTTCCAGCGTGGGATTCCTCATCGCTGCCAATAGTGTTCTGCCCGAACAGTGACTCTCCAGACGTAGCCTTATAAAAGTTGGGCCAGCGAAATTTGGAAGGATTTATGTTCCTTCGGTGCGACCTCAACATTCGGGAAGCTTTGTCTCACGTGTATAAGGCGTGACGGAACGTTGAAGGAGCAACAGGTTGTGCATTTTTAATGTATAGCAGCTCAGTTAACATAATTCGTTTTTTTTCATGACTGAGAACTAAAACCTATCTCGTGGTGAAATATTTACGTGATGTTTAAATGCTTTGGATGTTCTAGTAGCATCTCTCCTTCTTCATACCAGACTTTGATTTTGGCTATTTTTTCTACTCTGGACTGCGCAATGGTTGCACTTCTCCGTCCTTTCAGGTTGCCGTATCCGCATAGTTAAGTGGTCGCGATGGTGGAATTGGCGTCATTATCTGTAGTGGTGTTCATGGGTATATTTTTTGCTTAAGCCTGATCGTTGTATACCGCTTCTTGCACAGCATTTCGAAAGGTAAATGCGCCTGCTTCACCTCCGCCGCGAATCCGCCCGTTATTCCTTTATCTTCGGGATCGGCCCAGGTATGGGGAGTGCTCAACGCCTACTTCACCTTCCCCCCGGGCTAGCCCGACATTGCACTATCTCCGGGATCGGCCCACATAAGGGGAGTTTTTTGCTTACAACGACACGAATATTAGAGATATACCGCTTCGCTGTAAAAAACTGTCCGTCAGTAAGAAACCCTGTACCACCTGTTCATTTCATTGTTTTTGTAAATATTTTGTAGTTCGAACACATTTCCTTTAATCGCCTTTAACAAACAGGGCTCTTCCAGAGTACCATTTCTATATGTGGCGGAGGCGACAAAAACACGCATAAGAAATCTAAATATCCCGGTAGCTAATTAAACATATATGCACTAATTTACCCTCTAATAATTCACATGTTGGTAGGCAGAGACAGTTATGCAGTTGCGTATATTCGCCCACCGCATTGCATAACAGATGCATATTTCCCCTTTTTGAATTAAAGAAGGTTGCTATTTGCACATTGTACGTGCGTCTTCTCCTCTGCGTCGTAAAATATTATCGTAGCAGTCAATTTTTTTGCAGTACGTTACTTATACTTACCTGCTATCAAGCACCTTGCAAACCGCCGCGCCGGCTAAGCGGCTGTGGTGTTGCGCTGCTAAGCACCAGATCGCGGGATCAAATCCCGGCCACAGCGGCGACATTACGATGGGGGCGAAATGCAATAACGACCTTGACCTGGGCACGTTATGGTTGTCCTGGTGGTCAAAATTAATACGGAATCCTCCTCTAGGCATGCCTCGTAATCAAATCGTAGTTTTGGCACGTAAAACGACAGAATTAATTCATTCAACATCTTGCCAGCGCCTTTCTCGGTTCACCTGAGCCCGAGGTCGGATCAGTAACGAGCGAGAAAAAGGGGGAACGCTCTTTGCAAAGGTGGAGGGTGATGGATGCTGCTTTCGACTTCGTCCCACGTGCAAAGAACACAAGGATCGAGGCGTACATTGTTCGAGGTCGTCCTCTGTGCGATCGTGTCATTCTCTACCATGTCGCAAAGCCTACGCCACCTGGACCAACATTCTCGGCCCCTGATGGATGCTGTCCCGCTCGCTGTGCCGCACTCACCTCTACTCACAGTTCCCTTGGCGAGAGGAAGGGCACACCGTATATGACCTTTGCTTCACATATGCTCCCCATTTGTTAACGAAGTAAGCTCTCGTGGTGCTGCTACAATGAAGACCAAACCTTTTCTTATTCTTTTGGCTCTGCTATTACAAAGCGCTTTGCCAGCAGACATCTGCGAGAGGACGCCAGGTTGGTATATCTGCGTGTATGTCGATCTTCGAAAGCGTTTATACTGCATGTTGCCCATTGTTCAGCATAACCCGCCTCTAGCAATACGTAGTGTTTCTGCACGTGCTACCAGCAATAAGCTGCATTCGGTATCCTTTACCTATAGACATTTCTATAGAATCCACTTTCGCAATATTAGCCTTAATATCGATTATAACTTTCACCACTAGTAGCCACTGCCCTTCTAGACAAGGTACCATAACCTCCGCAAGCAGTCCCAACTTACGCTTGTGTCGGCATGTTCGTGGGTGCATTACCATAAGCCGAATAGTACCTTTTTATCAGGTGCCAGAGTTTCTATCATACCATAGCTACAAGCAAGCAATGACAATCTCCTCAAGTTTATGTATAGGCCGCGTTGTTTACTTTTTTTCCATGTAACGTTCTAGTCATCATATTGGTCATACGTATGTAACATCACCGTTCCTATCCTGTATTAAGGTTGCCACCAATACGTACACAGAATTGCTTCCTGCACAAGCTGGCAGATGTATCAGCGCGATACCAGGGGATTTCGCTTAGTGTATTTTAAATAAATGTCGGAGACGAAAGGTAGCCAATATTGCAGTGCGCATGCAATGTCGATGTCGATTGCCTTCAACAATGGCTCGCAGTCACTGCGGGGAAGAGGCCAGAAATGGTGTGGCAGGTGAAAACGTAAAACCTAAAAATGCTCTAAGCAGCAATAAATAATCTAAAAAAGAAAAGTGTCCGAAAGCAAAAGAATGTCTGATCGAGAAGTCCTACTACGATTCAAAGAAATTTCTCGCTGGCATTAAAGATGACAGCTGAAGGAGCACTATATTGAAAAATTCCGTAAATGACGTACAAAACAGAAATAAGATCAAAGGTGAATAGAGATGATGGAACAAAATAAGTGAATACATTAATGATTTTGTTCCGCGAAGCAACAAGATATCGCACCGCCTGCCTTGACGTGTGGGAAAATTATCGTTATAATATTGCGATAGCAATAATGTGGACACTCCAGGCGGATTTCTTCCATCATCATCGGCATCGGTGTTGCCGCAATGTTCTGCATAAAGTATAAGTACAATAACAACGAAGCTGCGCGCCGTATACTGTAGGTGCGAGCGAAAGCTTGCGAGGGTGATTCGAAAAGTACGGCGCCTTGAAGCAGCTGCCTCATCGCGCTCGCAAGGGAGGAAGACGGGGAGGGTGCGCGCGCAAGGGGCGGTAATGGCATTAATTTAAGAATTAAAGTAATGAGGAACTAACTAATTTCTATATAATGACGGCATTGCGCTCGTATGGTCCATGCATTGCCATCTTGTCCACGTGTTAATCGCGCAACGTATAGGATGGGTCCATCCGTGGCTCCTAATGTCGCTAGCGTGCAATCATGGAGGACAAAACTGAACTGTGGAGCCCAGTTACCTTCGCCGTGTACCTTCGGGCCACTCGTGCGATTGAAGACTCAGCGGAAAGCTAGCGGTTTTCGTTTGCGTCACGTGCGCCTCGTTCGAGTGAATGAAATGGTTCAAGCGCAACCAAAACGTGCATTCAGTAACTATTCTCACATAGAATAAGCTTTGCTGCAGGAATAGCATTATGCGACTTCCGTTGCTTGCGTGACCGCTGTGTGCAGACACATTAAAGAGTTTTAGCGCGTCCAGTATTCCGCAAAACGCCGACCGATCGCGCGGAGTACCATGTGAGCGGGTGGGCAAACGGGGGGAGCCGGCTCGGTGCAGCCACCTGGTGGTCCAGGGCTGAACTTGACAAACTAAGTTCAATTACTGCAGTCACACAGTGTACTCTGCTTCGCTGTTGGGAGTAAAATTTCGGTAGTTGAATTATCGTGGACACGTTCTCGCCGCTGCCGAAAGCTTACATTATCACCGAATTAGAACACACTTGTTTGCTGCAATATTAGTACGGTGTTTGTTTGAGCTATGCGCCTACACGTTGCTTCACCGTGCAGGCTACTGACGTCTGCGCCTCCGCCCATTCGCCAAAACCACAAGTCCGCCTGCGTTTAGCGGTATACTGGACGCGCTAAAACTGTCTATTCAATAGCGATAATAGCGTTCCTTTTAAACAGCTGTGTGCAAATCACACCATGGAGCAAACACTAGTCTAAGCGGAACAGGGAAAATGCCAAAGTAAAGCTATTTAATTATTTCTTTGGGCATCGATGAACGCCAATGGTTTTCTTTCGTTATCAGGAGCGGTCGGAAAGGAGACGGTGCAGGGAAATGGCGTACCCGACCTACCAAGGTCGCTCGCTTTTCACCTCGTGCTAGGCTTCAGCCAAGGGTTGCAACTAGATAAGCGCTCTCATAGAACGTGCGTCTGCTCCCCTTTCAACATGTGTATGGGTACGCGTGTGTCATTGTGCCAGAGCTCTATTGATGGAGCTTTACCACATACGCGCTCACCGTCACATCGGATGTGCCTATGACGCCTCCAAGTATGTTCGGAGCTTCCTGAACCACCACACGACGGAGCTGAATATTGGGAAGATCCATACTGCAGTGTGCCACGCTACCAAAAAGGGCATTATGCAAGAAAAAGTGAGGCGTGAGGACAGGACACAAGATAAGAGAAGTGGACACCACGCACGCCGACTATCAACTGAAGAGAGCACTGAGGCGAAAAAAAGAAGACGCAACACTCATCTGCGCAAGCTCTGGAATGGCATCACCACATGTCAATCGGGCACATGTGCCGGTCTACGTGAGAGATAACTGTTCCTTTTTTCGCCTCAGTGCTCCCTTCAGTTGATAGTCGGCGTTTGTGTTGTCCACTTCCGTTAATGAATCCTTACCAAATAGCTCAGCTTTCAGCCGTTCCAAGAAGGGCACATCACAAGGAGCTGTCATCTCTTTAACGCTCTTCAACATCACCACGATCACCCTCGCAAGAAAACTGCAGGACGTAGAAGGTCTTCGGAATGATATCTGCGCCGACGACATAACACTTTTGACCAAAAATAATTGAAGGAGAATCGTTGAAAGAGAAGAATGGCTGCAAACGGCAGCTTACTCATCCAAGAATACGTCAGCCAACGGACACTACAATACTCCCTCCGGGAAGTCTGAGCTGCAAAGAATCTTGCGAGGACGGGCTAACCACACGGTCCACACAGACCCAACAAGAAAGCTCGATGTACACCTCAGCGGGGGCCTCATACCAGAGGAGCCATTACTCAGAGTGCTGGGAATGTGGCTGCAGTTCAACCAGCGGGCCACACACACGCTTACACTCCATAGAACCACTTTGAAGGCAATATCACGCATGATCTCCCGTGAAACATTCAAGAACAGAGGCATGAAGGAAGGGTACACCCTTCGACTGGTGAGAAGCCTGGTGGTGAGCAGAATCACGTGGAGCCTGCCCTATTACCATTTGACGCTGTCCGACACGAAGCAGAATGATACGCTCTTGAGGATGGCTTTCAGTACCTCTCTCCGCCGGCCAACGAGTACATCAACTGAACATAATTGGCGCTAGGGTTATTGAGCACCCTCAGCGGACTAACAGAAGCCCTTTACGTCTCGTAACAACAGAAACATGCGCGGACGTGCCCGGGCTGGCGGGTCCTACAAACCTTGGGCCTCCAAGCTATGACAACACGAACCCAAGGAACGTACTCGATACTTCGTCACGTCCCGGCAGGTATGACGTCGCCCCGATACCAGGCAACATGGATCGTAACCTACAGTCCGGCAGTAGGAGAGCAAGGGCCCAATACATGGAGAGAACATCTTGGTTCCATACCAGGGCCCGGTTTACGGATGCCACCAATTCTATGGTACGAAGAACAAGGGCACAGTGATAGTTTGTATGCGACCGTTGAGTCCACCTTACCTCTACTGCATCGACCCGCACCTGCACGGTAACGGAAGCCAAAGAACAGGCCATCGCGTAAGCCATCCGCTAATGCCAACACGCAAACAAACCGCTGATAATCCTCACGGATTCCCAGCAGGCATGCCACAACTTCCTACAGGGAAGCATCGGAAGACCTGCTGCACAAGTCCTGGACCAAATACTCAAGGAGGACACTCAGGACATCACCACCCAAGCCATCAGCTAGATACCGGGCCAGACTGGCATCACGGGTAACCTGCAGGCCGACAGAGCAGCTCGAGGACTCGTGCATAACCGAGCACTCATCAGGCTGGCTGCAGAAAACGCGGACCCTGTCGACCTCGAGTATTGAGCCAGCGTGAGCTACCACAGAGGAAGTCGCTTGCGATATCCACCGCCCCATTGAAATCTAAAGACAGGATGCCGCTGCCTGGCGTAGGCTCTACACGGGCACTTACACGAACTTGCACATATTACATGGCATACACCCCACAGCCTACTGGACGAATGCCCGTAGTGTGGGGCCACACCGAACTTTTATCACATTACATGGGAGTGCACCGTACACAACACAGAACACCACGACCCGAACACCACGAGGGCGAAATGGGAAACCCTGCTGTCCAGCTCGGCTCCTCGACATTCAGCTCAAGCTAATCCGGAGAACTGAGAAGACGGCAAGAGCCAGCGGATCCCTGTACTAGGGGTCCCGAACATTACGAATTATTCTGGTTATTCTTTTCATAAAGTTGATCTTTGCCGTCCTATTCAGGTTTTTGTTCACACGCAGTAGCAGCACAAGCTTCGCGTTCTTTTCATCGCTGTCATTAGAGGAAGCTTTAGCTCGCGCCGAACTCCGACGCGGCCTAGTCAAATACATGCAAAACGCAAAAAGTCTTTTTTAGATAACCCCTGGACCAAGTTCAATGAAGTTTGTTCAATTTGAGAGAAGAATGTAAATTCTGATCACTGTTGCAAGCGTAAATACGATTTCTGGCCTGAATATTGTTAAAAAATATTTCAAAGATTCGAAAGTTCGGGAAACACAGAAGCATAAAGATAACAAATAAATAATTCTGCACCAAGAACACAAATCGCAGTTCTGTAAACGGCATTTATTAGACAAATCAAAGCGAAAAAAATTCGGTACGTCAATTTGTCTTACGTGAATTTGTTACATTGTTCCGAAGTGTATTGCGAAAGCTGTATTTCCGTATTACTAATTATCTTCAGATTCATATGTAACATAAAAATTTTGTTCGCGTTAGATGTACTATTATGTGTAGTTCACAGAATGGTGATATCATTTTTATTGAGGAGGTTACAACGTTCTATACTTGATTGTTTCGTTTTCTGAAACGTTTTCATTTTTGACAATTTTAATAAAAATTGACGACCTAAATTAAAAATCCAGAAGTAGCAGTCACTGCATTTTAAATTTTTATTTTGAATGCCACAGACCTAGTCAAATTTGGTGCAGTGGTTGCCGAGAAATACGAATTATCCTTTTACATGTGTTTAGATAGTAGTATCCAAGCTAAAGCTTCCACTTAGTTTGCCCATCGAGAAAGACATTAATAAATGAAGGACTTTGTACATGTCTGCACTTTTTTTCTGGGTGCAACAAAACTATACCGCTATTTCTTAGAATGCATCTTCAACTTTCGTGTTATGACCATTTCCACTGAAAGCATGATCAACCCATTTATTTTCATCATATAGATATCACTGCCGGTGGTGCTGTTAGTTCCTATTCCGATCGTAACAATGAGGTATTTGGGCTACCGCACCATCGTGAAAGCTTTGATCGGGCTTTATTAAAGTTCACGAAACTTTCTCCAGATGCTGAAGTCATGTTGACAGTGCTGAAACCATGCTCAAAAGTATTCATCGACTGCATAGCCAAGTACGTCATTGCTTACAAGCCAAATCGTCAAACTGTGCTTGAGGTAAACCATCTTGTTTTCTTTTCCTTTTTTTCAAACTTCGTTATCAACATTAAGCCGGTGTACCATTTAACTTCATCCGTGTTACACCTATACATCCCTTTTCACGCGGGACTTTTGCACAGGTACATATTTTTTTAATGAGTAGCCTTCATTTTACTCTTTGATGGTTGGCGTTCGGTGGGGGATTTTGACCACCGATGCCATGGCACGCACGCAAAGAGGCTGTGCTCTCACTCAAGCGAGTTCCAGGTCGTGTTCTTCGCCGAACTATAACAGTAAATTCCACCATGTCAGACTAAACAGCCTTTCTTGCAAACGCATACTTCTTCCAAACTTATGAGCTCATGATATGTTCTTTGCATCGGTGGAATAAACATTTCATCAAATTTCCCTCAGGACACACGGGCTATTGCGGAGATTGCTAAAATAGGTAAGTGGCGCCAATGCGTAGACTTAACTGGGCTCCGATGTAGACGCAAGAAGATAGGCCTGTCAACGCGTTCTCTCGCGCGAGGCCACTGCTGCTAACCTCTGAAAGCTAGTTTCCTGGGAGCCGGTTAAATATTTTTTTACTCCCTTAGATCTTTGGAAGATGCGGTCCTCCAGTTTGTGAATGTTTTCCGTAAATAATTTTTGTTTGTTTGTGTTATCGCTGCTGAAGTTGAAATGATATCGCAGAGCAAGTCGTTGCCCTACCAACACCGCCTTCAGCTTGAAGCGCCCATATTCATGGGGGAAAGAAACGTCGGCAAGTTTATGCATTGGTCCATATACAAGCAAAACAAGTATGAATAACACGATGGGGCCGTGATAATTCACGGCCCCAAGCTTATTCTAATTTTGGGGAAGGTGGGCGCCGTACCTCCTTTACGGAAGCTTACAACTTTACAACAGTGTGCCCCGTCCTGACACTAATGTAACAGACGTGCAATAATTTTTCCTAGCATGTTATGTAGTGATGTAGCACCACCAGGCTTACTCATTGACAAGTCATTTGCAGTGAAGAACGCCGATATACGGCCATTTTTTTCTTTATGTGACAAAACTCGCTCGAACACGTGAACTATGAGACTCTGTCCATAAGATTTTTCTGCCTATGCGTGGTTAGCGGTAAATTTTGGTTTGTGCGCGCATACAGTGGGCGCATCTGTCCGCTTACGTTACCTTTGCTTCTTTTTTTGATGTTGCAGCATATATTTGTTTCACTGGTTACAGATAAATAGGGCATTAAGAGTGCAAAGACAGCGGCAGCACCACTATAACTACGAATGACAATAATGTCTTAGCAGTGCTTCGGTAACGAGCCTAGGGCATCCACACCACGTCGTTTGCTTTCCGAAATGCGTAAACTGCGCTGAAGTACGATCGGCCGGTCATACATAGCATGCTAACGGAAAGAAAACTTCATTTTACTGAAATAAAAAAATTGGCTGAAGGCTTAGCTTGGTTAAGCCTGGAAGATTGCGAAAGCAATACCCTCGGCTGCGCCTTGGTTCGGCTGATGGCGTGGACATGGTTGCCCTTTGTTAAGCTTATGGCTATACATCATCCGACATAGCGCAAGGCAGCGCGCCGACCACTGCGAGGAGCCGAGCTGTAGCCCCATTTATCCTCCTAGTGTGACGTCACACCAGCGAGCGCCCTCTCTCGGTAGCGCCGCAGCAGCGGCGCGCAAGGCTTCGCCTCCACCATCGATGCCGCGAGCTGGGGCCCCGTCTCGGTCTGGCGCGACGTCACATGGTCACGTGACGCGCAGCTGTGTAAGGAGGCGCCACCACCACCGATGGGCCGAAAGTGCGAGCAGTATTGCTTTCGCATTAAAAACGCACCGTCACGTCAGCAGTTCCAACTTTCGTTCATCGAAGCGTCACATCATTGTTTTCACGTCTCGGACTGCTTCTGTTCTCCACGTCCTTGTGCAAAATTTTCATAGATTTGTACAAATTCCCATCTTATCCTAAACAAGCTGTAATATCTCTTGTTCTGGAGAATTTCACTAGAGTTTGCTGCACAGCATGAGACCTGTGTCGCGTTTCAAGGTTAAGGTGCCATGCTGAAGCGATTGGGCATGACAGCCACTCTCTTCTTCCGCCGTCTTCTCCCACTGTCGCAGTTGCGGGAAGGTGGGAGGTGGCGGTGGGGGACTTGGTAAAGTTACAAATGTACTGAATAATGACTCCAATCTATATGAAAACATGAAATGAAAACCGAACCGTCACTAAATGTCATCCATGCAGCAAATGCACAATTTTCATTGCATCAGTCTTTTAATAAGGCTAATAGCTTTCTAAAAGTGTTAGGCTATCGCTTACAATAAGTATAATGGTGGGCGGTTCGTGCACAATTTTTTATTCCCTTTTACTTTTATCTTTGAGATTATTTTTTCTTGTGTAGTCATGCATACAGCAATCTACGTATACATTGCATACAGTACGCACCGTTTGTTACGCTGATCATTTTGGCGCAGAGGTTTTTACAAAAAGACTTGATAGGTGTGGCCTTGTTGACACAGTCAGGTCCTTGGGAGCATAATAGCAATTTTTAAAGAAAATTTCTTATTTGAGTTTCAAGATTATTTCACCCGCAAGCACGTTACAGCCTCAGCGACTGTCATTACAACACAATTCAGCTTTAATGGACGTAGACTGTGTAATGTACTCACAAGAACTGCTTTTACCTGTGCAGTATTGCGCGCAGACACTGATTTTCATATAGTCACGATTTACAAGCATCATGAACTGGGAAAACAGGGCAGGACACTTTAATTATAGGCAAACTAAAAATGATTAGGCAAGGGCTGTATTACGCGCGAGCTTCATTTTTCTCGATGTGCCGCATATTGGATGTGGCATTTGCCTCTCTACAGAGAGAGAATCGTCTCGATGCTCAGCTAACGACAGGAAGATGTGTCAGACGAGGTGCGTGCATTTCATGTCATTCCGACCAATAGGGCTTCATACGCACAATGTGCAAGACTTCTGGTGAACGCTGCCTCACCCTGGAATAAGCACCTGCTTCCCCCTGGAGGAAGTAGGACAGTCAGGGATAACCTCATAGTGTAGGCCGCTGAGGCATCGTATAGCCCTGCACTGACAAAAGTACCTCCCGAGTAGCTTTTCTGAAAGCCCTCACCGACGGATGCGACTCCAAACCCACACTTTCTCGCCTGGCTAATGTGCGACGCATCGGTGCCGTAGATTGTAACGTCGAGCGTCGTAGTCCTGTTGTCGGTAGATTCTGACGGGGGCGGCTTGTGTCGCTTTTTCACCCCGTTGAGCAAAAGTTTCAGCATCCGTGCCTGAATAAGCGCTGGTATGTGGCAACATCGCATCGAGCATCCTGGTCGCTTTACGGCCAATAAGAAGGCTAAATGGTGCCTTTCGCGTCGTTTCCTGTTGCGCAGCGCTATAAGCGATGTGATCTACAGTCGAATATCAAATTCTTGTGTTCCACATCTACGAACATACTCAGCCTGTCTACGATAGCCTTGTTCAAGCGTTATGTGAGGCCGTTCGTTTGCGGGTGATAGGCTGTGGTTTTTCGGTGAGCCGAGCCACTGAGGCAAAGCCCTGTCTTTAGGAGTGTAGACGTTAAGGCAGTCCCTCTGCCCGTTATTATCACCATTGGCACACACTGTCTCAGAATCACGCTTTCAATAGAGAAGGACGCTGCTTCTACTGCGGTGCCTCTTGGAAGGGCATTGGTTTTCTTCACAGTGTGTGAGGTAATCGGTGGCAACGATTACCCACCTGTTGCCATATCGCAAGTCGGAAACTGTCCGAGGAGGTCCATCCCGATTTGGGCAAATGGCGTCCTAGGCACTTGGATTGGTTGTAGTAGGCCAGCTGGTTTCATATGTGGTGGTTTGCGCCGTTGACAACTAAGGCACATACGCATAAAATGTTTCACAAAGGTGGCAATCCTTGTCCTGTAATACTTCTCTTTGACGAGGGCCAGTGCTCTCGTGTAGCCGAGGTGGCCTAGTGCCGGTTCATCGTGGCAGGCTTGCAAGGCCTCATGACTGATAGACGTTAGGACGACAAGTACGCCGCTGCGTCCGCTTGCAGAGTTCTTTTTGTAGAGAACATAATTACGGAAGCAACATGATGGCAAGCTTCTTGCAAATGTTGTGGGTGCACTTTTAGTCAGCCCATCAAAAAATAAATGAGCGGAATCAGTTTGTTGTGTTCCCGCCGCTGACGAGCAATGGTGGCCGTGTCTAGAACTCCAACGAAAGCCATGTCTTCGTCATCTTCTGTGACTTCCTGCTCAATTGGTGACCTTGAAAGGGAGTCGGCGTCAGAGTGCTTTCATCCGAACTTGTACACCACTGTCATATCGAAGTCTTGAAGCCTTAGGCTACAATGTGCAAGCTGTCCGGACGGACCCTTCAAGTTCGTCAGCCACCAAAGTGACTGTTGATCGCTGACAACACTGAAGGAGCGGCCATAGAGATACGGGCGGAACTTCATAACTGTGGATACCACCACAAGGCATTTTTTTCTGTGGTTGAATAATTAGACTCAGCACGTGAGAGCGTCGTCCTTCCGTATGCAATTACTCTCTCGGCTGAGTCTTGTCACTGCACGCACACAGCGCTTAGACCTACGCAGCTAGGGTTTGTAAGAATAATGGTAAACGCGTCCTCGCCAATGTGAGCCACTACAGGAGGTACTTCCAGGTGCTGCCGCAGATGCCGCATTAAACGCTGCTGTTTGTTCTTCACCACATTCGAAGCCCACGTCTTGTAAGGTGCATTAACGGTGAAGCTTGAAAAATTGGCAATAAATATTCGGTAATACGCGCAAAGACCTAGGAAGCGCCTCACTGCCTTCTTGTCAAGGTCAGGGCGGACGCTTTGGTGACTCATGACAAGACCTAAGAACTGGAGTTCTTCGAAACCAATGTGACACTTTCTTGCTTTCAGTGTTAGGCCGGCAGACCCCATCGTTTGTAGAATCGCCATCAGCCACCTGACGTGTCTCTCGAATGTTTCCGAAAAAAAATAAGACGTCGTCGAAATAAACAATGCATGTCTGCCACTTCAGGCCTGACAGAACCGCAAGCGTGAGTCACTGAAACGTTGATGCAGGTAAGCATAAAACGAAAGGCAGCACCTCGAATTCGTAAAGCCCGTCAGGTATTACTAAAATCTTTTCTCTGTATGTCTCGTCGACCTCGACCTCGATTGACGAGAAATGTCGGGCATGCCTCAGCCTATCGAGAGAATCGTCAATACACGGTAATGGGTATACTTGTTTCTTTATTACCCTATTCAGCTTACGGTAGTCGACACAATAACGTAGACTGCCGTATTTTTTTGACAATCACTACCCGCGATGCCCACGGGCTTTTTGATTGGGTGACAACATCGTAGTCGAGCATTTTTTTCATGCGCGCGTGGATCGCTACGCGTTCTTTTGGTGCTACACGCTACGGTTTTCGTCGGATTGACCTCGCTGTCTTCTCCGTGATAATCCGGTGCTTTGTCAGTGGCCTCTGACCGACTCTGGATGTCGACGACAAGCAATCGCCAAACGAGTGCAAGAGGTCCACAAGATGGTGCCTTTCCGCTGGTGATAAGCTCGCACTCACATCAAGAATATATAACCGTGCTGAAGCGTCTTTCTCTGCCTCCTGTAAGGCAAAACATTCGCCGAATTCTGCAAGCTCGTTGAGGTAAGCAACTGGCCTCCTGTTGCAATGGGTCGTCGTTCCTTGCTGAAGTTTATCTGCAGTAATTCTGTATGCCCATGCAACACTTAGACGAGAATTCTGTCTACGGCAGCACCTTGAGTGACATTCCCCATGGTCCCTTGCGTTGCACCTGGCGGAAACAAAATGGCCAGGTAATGGTGGTACGGTCACGTCGTCTATGATGCGCAACGACTTGCGTTGTCGTTCTGCACTCTTGCCCCTAAAAAAGGTTAATATATCTTCTGGTATGTTGATGACCGCGCCGTACTCACTTAAGAAGCCCATACCTATGATTGCAGCTTTGCAAAGATCGGGAAGAACAACAAAATTTGCGACGAATGATGGATCCCCTATGTTGATCCTTGCAGTAAACTTGCCAGTCGGTGTCAGTAGCTGGCCACCAGCAGCTCTAATGCGCTGCCCTGACCACTCTATTTTCACTTTGCGAAGTCTGTCAGTCAATTTTTAACTTAGATTCGAAAAGTCTGTGTGAGTGTCCACCAGCGCCGTCACGTTGTGGCCGTCGATTGACACAGTAACATCGGCGCTAACAATCTCGTACGTCGCCAATTGACCCGACTATATTGGCTGCTTGTTTTGTGGCAGGGTGGGGTTTTTCGGCACTTCGCCGTGTGGCAACCTTCCACCCTGAGGTCGCAGCCTTCAGTTTCCCCAGCGTGGGCTTGGTGATCGCCCTCTGGGCACGTCGGGGGAACTAAGTCCAGAGGTAGAAAGGGATGTCACGGAGAAGGGGAGCGCCACCGGTAACCTGCAGAATCGCCTCGTCAGCCCGTCGAATTCACGTCGATGTTCGCTTGGCTGTCGTCGAAAGCACGACCAGAGGCAGTGGATGGAATTCATCGTTACCCTGTGACACGATGAAGGCAATGGCCCCAGATGTGGCCCGCTTCCATACTGTGGAAGCACAAGGGCGTATAGACAGTTGTGCGCCTAATGTCGGTTCTCTGAAGCAGTTGTGACGCCGGTTGCTCGCTATGGTACCACGGCGATGCCGGTGCTAATGGGTGGTGATACTGCGGCGTGGGTATCGGAGCTGGCGGTCAACGGACATCATCTGCGTAGCTGGGCTGTCCCGTCTGGGGATGTGGCTCGGGAGCCGAAACCACTTCATTTATTTCTTGGCGCACAACGTCAACTATCGACACCGCTGTGCATTAACTTGGCGTCGCAGCGAGCTTTCTAATCTCTTCCTCAACAATTTCGGGCATTAGCGGGCGCAAGGGACCCTCATCTGAGACCGTCACCGCTGGGGCGCTTGCCGGTACACTGCTGGTCAGGTGATCATACTGGCGGCAGCGCAGGTGTAACGCAAGCTCTATGGCTGTTGATTCTTTAATAAATACATCGACACTTGTCGGAGGGTTCCGCACAAGATTAGCAAATAGCTACTCCTTTACGCCGCCCATGAGGTGGCTCAGTTTTTTTTGTCTCGGACATATCGGTGTCCGCACGACGACAAAGACGAGCGATATCCTCAGCCAATTGGCAACAGTTTCATTCGGGTTTTGAATCCGTGATTCGAGAATACGGTGTATGTGGTCTCGCCTTTCGGTGCTGCCGAATGTATGGAGGAACTGGCGGTGGAACTCATCAAAGCTTGGCGAGATTGCCTCTGGATTTACGAACCAATTGCGGGCTCCGTCTTCAAAAGGGAAATACACCTGGGATAGCTTCTGTCCAACATGCCACCCAAATACTTGGCTACGCGCTAGTACTCCTCGAGCCAGTCTTCTGCACCCTTGTAGGCGTTGCCGAGGAAACTCACGTGAGATCAAGAAGTCAAAATAGTCACTTGTGCCGGGCCTGAGTCTGCCATGTGTGGGGCAGTCGTGGTAACAAGCAGACTTCCTGGTAGGGAACCGAATTCCGGGCTTAGGCCTAGTAAGCGATGCCTGGTGCAGTGACCGGGTGTTTCGACACGCGAAAAATGGCCTGGACTTGATGTGGGGCTGTTGACAGGCGTCCCGAACATGCTAGTAAAGTTCCAAACAGCCCATAAAAACGCAGACACAGGACACAAAAAGCACAGATACCAAGGGCAGGAATTTGAGCAGTGCGCACTTTGCTTTGACCCCCTGCTCCATTTTTTTTGTGTATTTGTCACGTGTTGCTTCAATTAACTTCTGTTGATAGTCTTGGGCCTTTCTGGTCTGTTTTCGCTGCGCTTCGTCTGCGTCTCCTTGCGCTGCTTGGAACTTTCTTAAGTACATATACATATCAATTTGCCAAACTTTCGGTACAATTGACTTTCGTACATACACTAAAATCAATGATTATGAAGTTTTGAACCAAGATCGCAATGTTTATCATGATCAAATTAAAAACGTCGAACGGCATGAATGACTGAAATGCAGTGTACCAAAAGCGGGTTTAATGAAGTTTTCTTTAACAAGCTGCATCCAAGAAAACTGCATTAAGAGAAAATCATGTATTTACATTTATCTAGCTTATTATTATGGGGAAGGGAAGCAAAAGCGGACAATATTAAACTGACAAAATTAAGAACATGAAATACTTTATTGCTAGAATATTGAAGTTACGTGCTTTCTTTAGTTCTAGTGGTGATGAGTGCCATACTTAAGGGTCCGTAACTTGGGCTTTACGCTCCCCATATACAACGTACATTGAAAGTATGTTAAAGATATAGAAGGCTACATTTCTGCTTAGATGGGTGACAACATGAACATGGCTGCGGCGAGAGGGTGGTAATGCTTCTCAGCATATACTGTTAATGACTGAAACGGTTTTTAGCTGATACGTCAAATGGCAGTACTTGAATAGTATGAAGTAATTATTTACAACGTCTAAATATGTCGGAGTGTGTATTTATACTTATAGATATCTTACGAATTATAGCACCGGCTCAATATAGGTGTTGGAATCCCACAATCGTAACTCAGTGCAGTATGTCAAGTGTCTATGTGTTCGTAAAATATTGGGTACGCCGAATTTTGCTCTCAAATTAATTTTTATCGCGTAATAAGTAACAATAGGTTCCCATAATCTTTCTACATAGCATCGATGGGGCTTTTGTAGTGTAGGTGGCAAATTATTACATTGCAAAAGATTTAAACGAAGAAGTGTGCTCGATCAGATTGTAACTAAGCTTCATATTACATGAAACAGCACTTAATTGGGGAGGTGTGGGCTCAGCCGGTCGGTGTTGT
The DNA here is from genome assembly GCF_038994185.2 of Dermacentor albipictus. Classification (NCBI taxonomy): domain Eukaryota; kingdom Metazoa; phylum Arthropoda; class Arachnida; order Ixodida; family Ixodidae; genus Dermacentor; species Dermacentor albipictus. The sequence continues at coordinate 106,743,857 of NC_091822.1, read as the reverse complement.
CGCACTTCGTTTGATACCACCTAGCGTGGAACGCAAATACTTGTTTTGCAGTGGAGCTATATATGTCTACCCTCCCATGCATTATTCAATGTCCGTGCCTTAAAAACTCCCGGTACATCTGTGAGCAGGCCAATTAAACCAGTAAGGCCTGTTCTGACACCAGGCGCAGCAACAGGAAAGCTGAGAAACCACCCAATACATAGGTTCGTACAGTACTTACTGCAGGGAACTATGGCATTAGGGTCTACGGGAGCTGTAATCGGAGTATGTCAACCAGCATGGGAATTTTGGTAAGTAGATGGACTAGAAAAAACTTCGTACCTGTGGTTCTAAACGTCTCTTCGACTTCGTAAATTCGTTATTTTCAACAAAGTACTGCGTACAAGTGGCACAGAACGCCCTTATGAATTTCGTGTGGGCACGTGAGCGTCTTGAGACGCTTTGCGCGTTTCAGTTTGGAACCTCGGCAGGTGGAGCCGCTATTAGATGTGATTGTGCTTGTTCGCAGAGTATATTACAGATTCGGAAGGGAAAAACCCCAAAACAAGTAAACTTTTACACTCAGTCGTGTGCTTTATCTATTTGATAGCTTCGCTGGTTGCCTCAACTCACAGAATGGAATGGCTGCGATTTTTTATGCTCGTGAATGCAGTAGCGGAATGCCAGTCATAGCAGTGGTTATAGCTATTGGGATGGCCCGCCAAGACATTAGAGCTTGCGTCATTGTAAGGGCAGTGTTCACTGCGTTGAAGAGTAGATGGTCTGCTATCTGATACTTTAATAGCGAGGAAAAAAGCCACCAACCCCGCAACAGCTCTTAGAGCCCCATGCATGTCAAAGATAGTCGGTACAGTAAACAGGTCATGGTGTACAGTCGAGTGACGCGTCAACCCTTCGTCAGAACAAGGAACCCTTAGTGTCCCTTCACGTTACATTTATTTAGTTATTGCAGCGAAGGTCCTTACGCTAGCGTTTCGTGCATTTTTGTTTGGCGTGTGCAAAAACGATGGGCCGATACCGGAGTTAGCGAAATACCGGACCGAGGCACGGCGGAGGTAATGCACGCTTCAAGCATTCCACAAGCTCATGCTTGCAGAAATAAGTTTAATATCTTGCGTCCAAATAGAACCTTATCAGATATCAAGCTGATAGGAACAGACACTAAACTTTGACTCGCGTCAGCCATGTCTACGTTCGCACCGCCTTCTCTTTGGCGGCGTTCCCAGCGACTGCGTATCTACTTTCCTTTCCCTCAGAAAGGCCAGATGCACCGTACAGGCACGTCCTTAACTTATAGGTGGCACGAGTAGACGCACTACATGCATACAGGAGGGAAAAATCAACCCCACAATTGTTTGAAGCGTAAGCTAATCACAAGACAAGCATCGAAGTACGCGTGCAAGCTACGCATGCAGCAGTGGCAGGAGTGCGGCAATCATTTACATGGTCGGATAAATAATGAAAGATTATGGAGCATTGTGAAATAACTGGATGGTCGGAGCAAAACTCGAAGAGCCACTGAAAATCTTTGCTTGGCGTCTAAATCTACAGCACGTGCCACGGCCGATACAAGTGCCAACACATATTTCCCGCAGCCGGCCAATGATATGGAGTATCCAAAATGGCCCGAGGAAGAACACAGCAGTGAAGCAATGGATGCTTCTTTCACGATCCAAGAACTTATGACAGCACTAAAGGAGTCAAAGAGTAAACAGCATTGGGTCCAGATATGATTACGTACAAACAATTGCAACAGGTCACAGAAGACCAACTACCACTTCTTGCCATCATTAACCATGCCTGGGACGATGGGGCACTTTCTGCACATTCGAAACATTCGTCTGTAATACCACTCCCAAAACCGAACGAACCTCCAAGACGTGTCAGTGACCTCTGTCTCATATCATTAACCTCAGTTATCGGCAAGATGTCGGAACGAATGGTTAGCAAACGCCTCACATGAGTGTTAGAAACTGGGGATTATTATAATTGGACCCAAACTGGCTTGAGTCCCCACCATTCTACGCAGGACAAACTTCGGTGCTTGAACTCCTATGTACTAAAGGACCCTACACCATATGGGCCTAGCACTATATTAGGCATAGACGTAAAGAAGGCCGTGGACTCGGTGCCCCATGACACTATACTGGCTGCACTGGCTGGACTACCATTAGACAGAAGGCTGTACAATTATGTTCGAAGGTTTCTGCAGTACAGAACGTTTTGTATAAAAATAGGTTCATTTAGCAGTGAACCATATTCTAATAAAATAGGAGTTCTGCAGGGAGCTGTCATCTCCACAACGTTGTTTAATATAAGAACGCGTCCACTTGCACATCATTTAAAAGAACTGCACTCCATCTCGACGGGAATCTAAGCTCACGATATTACATTATGGCCTAACGCGCGAGATATCCCTACGCAAAAGCAGGAACTCCCGAGAGGGCTAAACGTTATCGCCAATTTCCTTGAAAGACAGGGTCCCGAAGCTTCGCCAGAAAATCCGAGTTTTGTAGTGGTTCTTAAGTCTACAAACTACAGAAAGCAACAATTAATTCGAGATATAATCACTCTCCGTGTTCTAAACGCAAGCATCCAGCGCAATGAACACATCAAGAGAGGTATTTTAATGATTGGAAAATGTAGAGAGGTCGGCCGGATAATGGAGCATCTGGCCTGCTACTCTACGTAAGGGACAGGGAAGAGGGGAAGAAAAAGGGTCACAATGGGGGATGATAATGGGAGGAACGAGGTGAATGACACATTACACAACTGGTATCACAGGCGTGAGTCCAGGCCCGTGTCACCTAGGAAACGTGAAAGTGCACACGCATTGTCTCTGTCGTCTGCCAACTCTGTGGCCACGCGCCTAGCAAAAAATCCTCCGACAGTGGTCCATTGTGTAAATGTCTCAATGTAGCTGCCAATTTCAGTCTTTTTCGCGCATACTCAGGGCACACCACGAGCGCATGTTCTATAGTCTCTACAGCGCCACACACTGAACAGTCCGGGGAGTCTGTACGTCCAATAATGAGATTCTGGTTAACATATACCAACAAAATGTAAAGTTCACACCGTGCTGTCATCGCCTGCCTGTGTGCGGCGTCTGACGTCACGACAGATAGCTGAGGGACTACTGCGAGTATCAAGCTACTTGTAACACGTGACGCCCCCTGAGTGTATAATATTGGCCAGCACAATAAACAAGGGGTCTTTCCTTTCGTCACCTGTAGCGCGGCTCGTCGACTGTTCCTTGCGACACACATATGCGTCACGCTCGTATCCCGTGTCACCACATGGTGCCAGAAGTGGGCAGTGCTCAACTATCTCGCTGAGGCCGTGGAAGGCAGCATTCCCAGAAGATGTCAAACAAGCCCGAAATGGTAATCCCGGGGCTCCAGCAGCCACCACCGCTGGACTTTGACAAAACGTCAGAGTGGCCGGCGTGGATCGACCACTTCGATGACTACCGCTTCGCCACAGCTCTCAACGAACGTTCGGGAGAGGCCCAGCTACGCACGATACTTTACACAATGGCCCGCCAAGCCCGCAAAGTCCTTGCTACATTTGAGCCGACCGACGATGAAGCAAAAAGTTATGATGTCATCAAGCAGAAGTTCGACAGTCATTTCGTCAAAGAGCGGAACATTGTTTATGAAAGTGCCTGCTTTCACAGACGCCAGCAACGGCCACAAGAGTCGGTGGATCAGTTCGCAACTGCACTTCACGTGCTGGCAGACCGCTGCGACTTTGCGGATATGAAGAAGAGACTCATCCGGTGTGACGTCATCCTGATACGCACTGTGTGTGTGCCTGAGCCACAGACGCGCTAAGATAAGCGCTATGCTTTCATTTCTTTGAACCAGTTCTCACACAAGTCATGTGACCATTCTGTCTGTATATATTTCATGACGGTACATTAAAAGGGGATCATTCTTGGTCATGGGACGACGAGCGTCTGTCTGACTGTCTGACATGGTGTCAGAAGTGGCTATCTCAAAGCTGGCTACGATGTAGCGCTGCAGCAGCCCGTCAAGAAGCGAACGAGCGCCTGCTTCCACAAGAGCAAGTCCTCCCGGTGACAATCGTCAAGCAACGCTTCAGCATGGCAGGAATCAAGCCTCCTAGGCCTTTCGACTTCCAGAACGCTGCGGACTGGCCCGCCTGGATGGACGAATTCGACGACTACAGATTCGCATCCGGACTACATGAGAAACCAGACGAAGTACAAGTAAGGACTCTTCTCTATACAATGGGCAGAAAGTCAGGGGAGATTCTTCGGTCGCTAAACGTCAAAGACGAACAAATGGAGGATTTCGACCTCGTAAAGTTAAAATTTAAGGGCTATTTCGTCCATACCAAGAACACAGTCTACGAGAGTGCTCGCTTCAATCTACGCCGCCAACAGCTGGGGGAAACAGTAGACCAGTTTGCAACCGAGCTTAACAGGCTAGCAGACAGATGCGAGTTCAAAGAAATGAAGGAACGCCTAATAAGAGACCGCTTCGTAGTAGGACTACGAGACCACCTTCTCTCGGAAGAGCTACAGATGGATCCTAATCTCACGCTGAGCACCGCTTTGGCAAAAGCGCGTACAAGCGAAACGGTGAAGAAACAGCAAGCCGAGCTAAAAGAGCACGAAGGCACTATCCCAGAAGCTTGCGTCGCCGCAGTAAAGCCAGAGAAAACCCCTGGAAAGAGCAAAAAGTTAACACGCGGTCACAAGCCAGCTTATCGTGAAAAGTCCTGCAGTTTCTGCGCCGGACCATTTCATCCGAGAAACAGTTGTCCAGCGAAACAAGAAAGATGCAGGTTTTGCCGAACGTTGGGACACTTCGAAAAGGCGTGCCGAAAAAAGAGACGAGAAGACGGGAATCTTGACGACATTGCCGAAGCTGATAAATTTCTTGGCACGGTCGAGCGATCTGCGAACACACCATCTGAGCACTTCGTCACGGTACTGATAAACGATCATAAGCTCCGCATGAAAGTAGATACGGGTGCCGAAGTGACAGTCGTCGGGCAAAATTTTCCTTTACTTCCGCGTTCTCTGGACAAAGCAGGTGATCTTAAAGGACCGAACAGTGCAAGCATTCGTACGATAGGAAAGTTTGACGCTGAAGTAGCTTGGAAAGACAACCGTTCGAGGCAGACGATCTACGTTTTGCATAACTTGCGCACACCCTTGTTGGGACTACCAGCTATCAAAGCCCTTGGAATCGTTCGCTTCCTAGAGGACTTAGCAACTGCTGACGACATCGTAAGCAGGTATCCTAAGGTATTCCAAGGCACGGGTTCCATATCTGGAGAACATACCATACGTCTCGTTCCGAATGCAACACCGTTCGCTCTGTCTACACCCAGACGGATTCCTATTCCCATGAAGGAAAAAGTCAAGCAAGAACTGGACAGGCTAGAGAGAGAAGGAATGATACAAAAGGTCGAGGAACCGACAGAATGGTGCGCTCCTATTGTACCCGTAATGAAGCCGTCTGGAGCAGTAAGGATATGCGTCGACTTAACTCAATTGAACCAATTTGTCAGACGCGAGCGTCATCAGCTACCAACGGTAGAGCAAGTTATGGGAAGCTTCCAGGAAGCGAAGGTCTTTTCTAAACTGGACGCGAATTCTGGATTCTACCAGATAAAACTTTCCGAAGTGTGTCAAAAGCTCACTACTTTTATAACGCCGTATGGGCGGTACTGCTACCGCAGGTTGCCGTTCGGGATCACATCCGCACCAGAAATTTTTCAAAGAAAGTTCTCGCAGGTCATCGAAGGCCTAGACGGCGTACTGAACTACATGGACGACATTCTGGTGTACGGCAAGAACAAAATGGAACATGACAATCGCCTTCGTAACGTGCTCGACCGACTGGAACAAACAGGAGTAACCCTTAACAAGGAAAAGTGTTGTTTCGCTGTTGACCAAGTAGCATTTCTGGGCATGATCTTTGACGCCAATGGTGTGCGCCCAGATCCTGAGAAGATCAGAGCAATCAAGGAGTTGCCTCGACCCCAAAACGTCGCTGAGGTTCGTTCCTTATTAGGCATGATGAACCACCTCGCAAGGTTTCTTCCTGATGCTGCGTCTATATCTGCGCCTTTACGCAGCCTCCTCAACAAAGACAGCGACTGGTGTTGGGGAACTCAACAAGAGGAAGCTTTTGAGAAGATCAAGACTACTCTCAGCTCTAACAGATGCCTGGCAAGGTACAACTCCTTGTATTCAACAATCGTTTCGGCGGACGCGTCTTCGCAAGGACTTGGCGCTGTACTGCTCCAGGATCAGCCATCTGGCGAAAGACGTCCAATAGCATATGCCTCCAGATCGCTCACAAAAACAGAGCAGAGGTATTCACAAATAGAGAAGGAAGCGTTGGCTTTGACCTGGGCAGCAGAACGCTTCGACGAATTTCTGAGAGGCCTCACGTTTTTATTTGAGACAGACCACAAGCCCCTCCTTCCGATACTGGGACGCGACCCTCTCGATTCTCTTCCACCAAGAATCCAAAGGTTCAGAATGCGTCTTATGCGGTACTCGTTCACGCTCACACACGTCCCTGGTAAAACCATCGCTACAGCGGACACTCTTTCTCGAGCCAGAGGGATGAACACGAGACTGTCTATCGGGGAATTGTCTGAAGCTGACGTCTCGGCTCACGTGGATGGAGTCGTACTATATGCGCTCTCAGATGACATGCTCGATTGCATACGCTCAGAGCAGGCAACGGATCCCGAGTGCGCATCGTTGCTCGAAGCTTGCATGCAAGGTTGGCCCGCAAAGGATCGGCTACCGCAAGTTCTCAAACCATTCTGGGCGCATCGTGGCAACATCACGGTTTGCAAGCAGTTGCTTCTAAAGGACGCCAGACTAGTAATCCCAAGATCTATGCGGAAAGAAATGCTTCAGAGAATCCACGAAGCGCATCAAGGTATTGCCCGCTGCCGCGCAAACGCCAAGGAATCAGTCTGGTGGCCGGGAATTAGCCAGGAAATTGCAACAACGGTGGCCAACTGCCAAATTTGTGCTGCAGAGCGCACCCAATTTTCCGAACCGATGATCCCATCTGAAACAACGGAGCTTCCATGGGAGAAAGTCGGAATTGATTTGTTTGAAATGAAAGGAGCTGTCTATCTTGTTGTTGTTGACTACCATTCCAGGTATCCTGAGCTGGCCCTACTGGATCAAGGAACATCGTCACAGGTGGTCATTCAGCACCTGAAAAGCATCTTCGCTAGGCATGGGATACCGAAAACGGTAATATCGGACAACGGACCACAGTTCGTCTCATCTGCTTTCATTAATTTTGCAAGAAAATACGGCTTCAAGCATGTCACAACGAGCCCTCGTTACCCACAAGCTAACGGGGAAGCTGAGCGCATGGTAGGGACTATCAAGACTACTGAAGAAAGCGCAGGACCCATACATTGCCTTGCTGAATTATAGAAACACACCAGGCCCAACCAGCTATAGCCCAGCGCAACTGCTAATGAGCCGCCGCTTACGCTCACGAGTGCCATGCATGCCATCCGCTTTAAAACCGCGAGTGGTAACCATTTCTGGGAAAAAGCAGGACGAAAAATGCAGACAGAAACAAAAGATATATTTTGACAGACGTTATGTTGCGAGACTTCTTCCCAGTTTATCCGCAGGCAACCAAGTATGGCTGAGAGACAAATGCGCCGAGGGCACAGTCCTTCGTCCTTCCTCAACACCAAGATCCTACTGGGTCCAGACTGCAGGGGGCACCGTACGCAGAAACAGATGCCATCTGTTCCTGCTCCCAAGCGGAGGAGAAACCAGTCCCGTCCCGGCCGAACAGCCTCAACAAAGCAGCCTGCCAACGGACACGACTGACAACGCGGACATCGTGGCTAAGCAATCGTGCGACACCCAGGGCACCCTTCCACCGAACGAAACTTCGAGACCCGAGCAAAGAACTACGCGATACGGTCGCGTCGTACGAGCGCCGAAAAGACTCGGCATTGATGACTGATTTGCAAAGTGCTTTCTTTTCTTGGTAGGCACACAGTGCTTGTAAAACGGGGAAGATGTGACGTCATCCTGATACGCACTGTGTGTGTGCCTGAGCCACAGACGCGCTAAGATAAGCGCTATGCTTTCATTTCTTTGAACCAGTTCTCACACAAGTCATGTGACCATTCTGTCTGTATATATTTCATGACGGTACATTAAAAGGGGATCATTCTTGGTCATGGGACGACGAGCGTCTGTCTGACTGTCTGACATCCGGGACAGGTTTGTCGTCGGGCACCGGGACGTGCAACTATCCGAGGCCTTGCAGGTGGATCCGAAGCTGGCATTGGCCACGGTGCTGGCTAAGGCTCGTCTCTAGGACACCGTGCGTCAGCAGCAGCAGAGCCTCCGAGCGTAGGGTATCCACATTGGGTGCCCGCCAGAACTTCAGGACCAAGGCACCATCGTGGAAGCCGTAGGCCACCAGAAACGCCTGCAGCACAAAGAGGGACGGTGCCCCTACTGCGTCGGTGACGCGCACCCGAGTTCGACGTGTCCAGCCAAAGCTTCCAAGTGCCACTGCTATGGTAACAAAGGGAATTTTGCAAAATCCTGCCTCAGGAAAGTTGGGTCAGCGCAAAGAAAGGTACACGTCTTGGCTGTCGAACATGGTACCGGAGAAACTTTCATTAGCGCGCTTTCCCGGCCGCGTCAATCGCGCCACGTGCAGGTTCTTTTAAAATCTGTGACTGTCCTTGCTAAAGTTGATTCGGGTGCAGAAGTGTCGGTTCTACATTTCCAGGATTGCCCACCAACCTGGATAACGCAGACGAGGTACTACAGGGGGCTGGCGGCAACAAGCTCAATCTTGTAGGCAAATTTGTCGCAGAGATCGCGTGGAAACAGAGGACTGCCCGACAAACATGCTATGTCTTTAGCCCTCTTCGCGAAATATTTCTCGCGCTACGAGCCTTAGAGGCTTCAGGTATCGTTAAATTTGCCGACTCGCTTACTGTAGACAAACAATGGTATGAGACACTTTTTCCGCGCGTGGGTCGTAGTCTGGGCACTATCCCAGGAAAATACACTATCAGGCTACAACCGGGTGCAATTTCACATGCCATAACCGTTCCGCGGGGAGTGCCGATTCCGCTCATGGAAAGGCTAAAGCACAAAATCTAGAGACTCGTGCGCATGGGAATAATTAGGAAGGTAGACAGCCCCACGGATTGGTGTGCAGGAATAGTCCTGGTAACGAAGCAGTCGGGGGAACTGAGAGTATGCGTCAACCTCACAAAGCTAAGTAAGTGTGTCGTTCGTGAGCGCTTCACGCTACCTACGGTCGATCAAGCATTAGGCTCTCTGGCGGGTGCGAAATGGTTTTCGAAGCTTCACGCATTTTCGGGGTTCCATCAAGTCCGACTAAGTAGGGACTCTGAATAACTAACTGCGTTCTTGATTCCTTTCGGGAAGTACTGTTTTACCAGACTGCCATTCGGAATCACGTCCGCTTCGGAGTATTTCCAGAAAAGGATGTCCGAAATCTTACACGTCGCGCTCCTATGCCGCGTCACCACACACGCAATCGGTCTAAAAAACATTGCGCACGACCAAACCGACCACAAGGGTGCTGTGAAAGCTAACAAGTAGTGCCTGGATTCTACACGAAGGTCAAATCAAACGGCTCGCACAAGCGCTGGTCCACTCAAGGTTCTTCTATGGCCTAACTGTCCTTCCACCCACACCGACTCAGGTAAACACAAATGAAAGCATAAAAAAAATCATGCATCCGAATTGCTAGATGGCTGCGGAAGTACGCGAAGGTGGAAGATCTCTACGGAACAGGTCTACTTCTCCCAATATGTGACTGCGCATAACCGGCACTACAAGCCCAGAATGAGCTCCTCAAAGGGACCAGTGCAGGAAGAGCAATCAGAAGCGAGATAGGTCTTTGTAACAAAGAGCTACTTGAAATACTGCCCCGCACTCCTCCACGGGAAGATATCACAGTGACAGACAACCGTCCACTTCCTGAGCGCATGAATCGACCCTCGGACAAAGAAGGAAGGGAATACTATGCGCAAAGGCACACATGGTATCTCGAAAGCTTATTCGAAAAAGAAATTATCTACACGGACGCCTCGTGCACTCTGGAAACGTCCAACACTGGGGCGTTTTTGAACTTCAGATCAGGTAAAGCATTATCTTTCTCTATCGCTCAACGATGCTTGCTACACGAGACCGCCGAAGGGTACGCTGTTGTGGGAGCTCTAGCGTACTACACTCAAATATACTCATCACCAAACGCTTTCCACGTCTTCACAGATTCTCAGCAAGTAATAGAAACGCTCCAAATACGAAGTTACCGGCATACGCCAGGTACATCCTTTTCCAAGCCTCCCGACTTCAAGATTGATCCATCCGAGCAAGAATCCATGTGATTCTTGGGCACACTAATATTCCAGGGATCGAGCTAATTCCTCACCGAGCCTTGCAGCATCAAAGCAAAGAACAACTCTCGGATGACAGTTCAAAGCAATATCATTCGTCCATCCGAGGCGACGCTTATGAAGTCAGCTACCGCACGAATGTGCCCCGCCGACGAGAATTAGGAGCTACGTTAGAAGACGCAACAAAACATGCAGTCCTACACTAAGATCCATCCGCCTCTACGAGCTCACACTAAGACGACTACAGCTGGAAGCTTCGCTACAACACCAGTACTTCACCAGACGTACCCGACTAAATACCTCGACCCCAAACAACCACGGAGCATATCCTCTGGTTATGCCCAATGCGTAACTACAGCCGAGCCGCTTTTACAAGAGCCCATACTACGCTTCTGTGGTTGTCTATGTCTCTCGCATGAGTCATGGAGAGCACAAGTACGAGAACGAGATAAATAACAAATTTATAATTAAAGAAAGAAACAAATCAAGAAAATCATGCTAGTGGCACTAGAGCGCACTATAAACTTTCAGAGGCAGAACCTCTAGCGACGGTACCGAGAATCGTGCATTCTTGCGCATATTTTAACATTTACATATATGCATATTTTACGTATAAGTCTATTTCATCCTTCGCACGAACACGATTGCCTTAGGCAGGTTACTATAACAGTTAGTGCTCCCAACATACTGAGAAGTAAACGCTGAAGTTGTTATGGTGAGATCCCACCAGGCTTGTGACCGAAATAACGCAGCGACGAGCAGATGCTTAGACAATGTCATGTGTCTGCGTGCCGGCACTTTCTAGCGGACAGTAAGGTGTAAGTTTTCTACACAGTTTCTGCTGGGTCAGTATAATGATATTTTTTTTTACATTCACTTCTAGTTCGTGAAGCACCTATGTGAAGCTGCCCCAAATTGTCTGCCATCAAAAAACACATCAATGACGGTATGCGAACTTATCCCACTTTCCACGCTTTGAATCAGCATTTCTGTTTTGTGGGTTTATAAGGAGATCAAGCTTTTACACGCTTTGTGGTTGTTTTTATGCGTTTTGTGTAAAAGCTTCGTACTTCTCCTTAATGTTGCCGTTCTAAAGCGATAAAAGAATTCAAAGGAATAAAGTCCGACTGATCTTTTTTGTGTGTGTTTAATGTGACGCTAATAATTAACAATGTCTTGCAGAGTCACTCCAACATTCAAGCATGATTTTGATCCCGTAAAGTTGAGTGCTAGCGCTCATATGAAAACTCAAATTACTTTGCGTCAAGACAAATATATAAGTGCCGTATAGACTTATCTGTTCCTCGTAACAATATAAGAAACCGTTTGAACGACTCTTCTTATACAGCTCTTTTTGGTTTCAGAGAACGCAGGCAAACTTGGAATTCGCACATTGTATGCTTGAAGTAGTGATGGTGGGCAAATTCGTAAGTACAATTGAGTTATCCAGAACAGCACTATGATTTACCGCAAGCGATAAATGATAGACATGCCGCTTAAATGAAAATTGGTGAGCTTAATGAACAGAGAAGGAATGCACTATATGCTTTTATTTTTCTTAAGTTGGGTGGCAGAGCCGTTAAAAGTACCACATCAAACACTGAAGAAAATAATACGGTGCTCATTAGACCGGCAAATTGTGTTCCTCCAAAAATAATTGCAACATGTTGTCAGGAATATTGTTGTCAGCCGAAGCCACTCGCGCGCCTATTTCAATCCGCCTACGTTCTGATGCGGGTTCTGAAAAGTCGGAATTCAATTTAGAATCGGCATCGCATTTGTTATTTTTTTATGTGTTGTGACTGGAAAACCAGTTCTGCGTAATTCCCGCTATGTGTAGGATGCATCATCAAAGGGAAAATTGTCACCCAAGCGAATCTCGCACCAAGCTACACCGAAAGCGTATATACGGGTTTCTTAGAACGAAAGCTTCGAAGTTGAGAAAAAAATCATCGTGGTGCGTGATTCGAACCAGGGACCAGCGCCTTGCCGGGTGGGTCACTCTAGTATCTGAGCCAACAAGCACGTGCGTAGCCAGGGAGGGGGGGGGGTGGCTAATGGGGCTTCAGCCCCCCCTCTTGAAATTTTTTGCGTGGTCATTCGCCGCCGACCAAAATAACCCCCGGCGCGAGAAATCATGTTCGATTTTCTCTAGAATGTCATTTTCATGCTCGAAAAGACATTTTAGCACCAGTATTGCGACATCGGGCGGGATTTCGTGGCAATGCCCATGCAGCCGGAGCCACAAATCGTAACGCAAGAAGCTCCATACAACCACAAAGTTTCAAAGGCGGTTGGATGGTGAGCGGGCTCGTCGCGGCATCTCGCGGTGGACGCGGAACCTAGGCAGCACTTCGATTTCTATTCTGAAACTTTATGGGTATAAAGTTCTCATAAACCTGTGATGCGAAAGCTGCATTGACATTTCCAAAGTCATGCTTTAGGTTTTCGATTCCGCAATTGGGTGGGTTTAATGTTGCGATAAACATTTGACGCCCGAGGTGCATTCACTTTTCTAAAGCCGTACATCAGACAATACAACGATACAAGCCAAATCAACACACTATCAGGAAACTTGACAAAGCATGCAGCGAGGTCCGATGCGAAAAAGCGTTGCGGTGGTTCCTTTCTGCCGTCATGTCACAGAAAAGAATATCAACATGGTTTTTAACCTGTGCCAAAGCATTCATTGTCAAGACACTATAGCTAGCAAAGGTAACGACGTTCTTGTTCATTTTTCTTCTTGGACTTATTTTCGCGAGGGCACATTGAGCCTCTTCTTTTTCTTTTTTGTTCTCGGTACCCGCGAGCTGCCGAACCAGCCAGAGCGCATGCGTTTTTCTCGTGCTGCATCGACCAACGCGCGGCGCACTTCAATCCGTGTTCGTTTTTCTCTCGTCGAGGCGATTTTCGCCTGGCAGAGTTTTAGATGCTTTCTGGCTAGCAGACGAGAAAAACAATGCATGGTCGCTCGCCGCCATCACTACGGGTACTCGACGGATTGCAACGCATTCACTTGAGCGCAACCTCTCGGAAAATTTTGTCTTGCCGGTGTAGGATACCGAGCAGTATGCGTATAGTTCTCTGTGTACCAAGCGTCTCACGTTTTCTTCGATATTCCTTTAGCAGCCACATTAGGTGCCCAAAGTAGGCTTTCGATTGTACCAACATGCTTTCCTTTGCGTTATTAAATGACAGTGCCCCCCGTGCCATAAAAGAAAAAAAAGTATGGTTGCGGCGCAGCCAATTTTCGCATGGTGAAAGTTCGATTTTATTACTTCTTTTGCGGAAAGTAATGGGCCACAGGACGCTTCAATTGCCGGATACTCTTATTACACTCTGCTGATAGTCTGCTGCCTGTTTTTAACGAGGAGGTGGGACTAGTTGAGCTATCGTTATGCAGCTTTTATCCTGTCATCCCCACCGCTTTGTATACAGAAGTGCACCTATCTGATAAATAAACTTCAAAAAACTTCAAAAATATTATTTCGATAACAGCTATATGGACACTCCAGGCGTATTCCTGCCTTCGCCGTCATGTTCTGTATAAAGTCCAGGGGCGGTAACGCCGTGGCCGCGCGCCGCATGCTGTATGTGCGAGTGAAAGCGTAAGGGTGGGGGGGGGGGGGCTGCATGGGTGAGCCGACGATGGTGGCTCAGTCTTGTGTGCGCAAGGGAGAAAAGCAGGGAGGAAGCGCGCCGCATTCCGTCGCCTGCCATACATCGGAGGAGTGGATGGAGGGGACGCTGTGATCTGCTAATGCGTGGCTGCGCAACATGTTTATTTCCCTTGTTTGACGGATAACATATAGTGACTTTTCCTTAGATACGCAGATTTATTGGAGACTTTACGTATATTTATATACCTTGTTGCCAGGTTTTGTGGATACGTGGTGTGAACTTTGTTTCCAGTGACACTTTTCTGCACTTTATCAAGCTATATCTTCGCATTTGTATATTACATTGTATCTTCTCATTTCTAATGTATGAAGGCGAGTCGAATGATAGTGAGCCAACCTACCTTGCGCAATAAGGGTTCGGTTCATTATCCGCGAGGCATCCGCGTAGCACATAGGCATCTCTCATTTACAAAGTGACACGCAGGTGTGAGGATAAATGTTCTTTAATGCTCTCATACCCTGGGTTGAACACAGTTGCGTGACGTAATGGACGCTCCAGAAGTTGAGCAGCTTGGTGCCGTGAGGTTTTTGACAGCTGAACGTGTTTCCCAAAAAGAAATTAGTCGCCATATGTCTGCCGTGAACGTTGAATATTGCATTTCATTGGCAACTGCGAAGGATTGGAGCAAATGGTTCAAAGTAGGATGTGAAAGATACAAAGACGATATAACAGTAGGCCAAAGCCATCGTGCAATCATCCCCAACAAAATTGCAAAGCTTGATGAGCTAATGAGACAAGAACTGAGGACAAGAGTTGACGAACTGGCAGGGCATGTGAATATCAATTACGGTTCGGTTCACGCCGTGATTCATGATCCCCTCGGTTATCGGCTCTTGTGTGCGCAATGGATGTCCAAGATTTTGAACCACCGCCAGAAGACGGAGAAGTTCGACGCTGCCTTTACTCATCTGATCCGGTATCACAATGAGGGTGACGAATTCTTGCCTGCAATTGCGATCGGGGACGAACCATGGTGCCCTTGCTACGAGCCTGAAACACGACGACAAAGCTTATAGTGGAAACATTCGAATTCGCCATTCCCAAAGAAAGAAAGGGCCATCATGTCCGCCAGAAAGGTGTCGTTGACTGGTATTTCGATCGTCAGGAGCCATTACTGATAAAATTTGCTAAATCTAGAGAGACTATCCATTGTTTCCGATATTGTGAAACGACGTATCAGCTGCGTGTCGCAATTAAGAACAAACTACACGGAAAATTGACGAATTTGGTCATCTTGTTCCACGACGATGCCCGTCGTACAGTCGCTTATGCGGTTGACACAAAACTGGCAATGTTGAAGTGAGAAATGCTGCAACATCCGCCATACAGCCCTGACCTGTCGCCTTGCCACTTCCACATTTCGGAGCATTTGAAAAAGCAGCTCAAGGGAACTAGATACTGTCGGGCGATGACGTGAGCAAGTCAGCTACAGACTTTTTGAAGCAGCAATTCAAGGAGTTCTATGAGACGGGAATCACGTTACTCGTTAGTCGGTGGGACAAATGTATAAATGCTCATGGAGACTATTTTTATATAAGGTACCCCGTTTGTCATATACTCGCATTGGCTCCCTTTCATTTGACTCGCCCTCGGATATTTTGAGAACTCCTGCTTTTTATACGTGCTCTCTGTTGCGACTATAATTTCGGAGCAATTACTCACAACACACGACCTGTGACAGCTGCTTCTGCGCAATACATTCGAACAAAGAACACAGTCATTGAGATTTTTCCCAGTTCGTTGCATATGTACAAATATGTAAACTAGCTCCTTGAATTACAGAAACAGAGAAAGACATTGAGGGAGATGCAAATGAGAGAAAGGCAGGGAGGCTAACAAAGTATCATTAAAATATTTGTTGTCAGCTTGTTCATTTCATGGCCTTTACATTTTTTATATCAGCAGCGTGCACTGCTTTGCTGATTTCCAACTGATATGGTTCTAAAGTTCGTGGGATATTTTCTTTATTTGTTAAATATACAGAAAACATTGGAGTATGGATACCAGTTATTTCGGGCACAATTTTTAGACATACGAGTATATTATCTTATAAAAAAATTAATATTTTCCTTTTCTTGAGAGTGCGTAGTTTTCAATAATTCGTTTGCGTTATGTTTGGCAATGACATCGCAGTTACTATTGGTGTTTAATGTATTTGATCTCTCGACAATCTTTATAAGGGGGAGGCCGAGCTGCCAAGTGAGCCCCCTCCCCCCTTCCCTCCACCGTGAACAAAATTTAGGGCTATGCCACTGTCAACCAGGAAGCTAGCTCACCAGTGCGCGAGGGTGAATTGATTGACCACTTAAAGCCCAAGGCACAGAATATTAAAGAAATATCAGCTCTGCGGATTCCCCAAAGGGGGTTGCAATGAAGGAAGTGTCATGAAAGGGAAAACTGCCATCCTCCGTAATGAAGCACGGAACTCCAATTGTAGTGCTACCTACTTCGACTTGTCAATTCGCCCTCGACCTGCATTCTGCCCGTCTGCCAGTTAACACAGGTGGCAGAGCTATCACCTCGGAAGGGTGTTGGTCCCGGGTTCGCATACCGGAACAAGGTAAATTTTCCTTCAACTGCGGAGCTTTTCTTCTGGGAAGCCCTAATGGTTTTATTTGCAGTTTTGCGCTATATTCGGGTGGGCTTTTCCTTTTCCTGTTGTGACTACGTAGTGTTACATACATGAGGAGGTTCAAGAGCCACATACTGAAATGGGGGTTCACCATAAAATTGGGAATAATTAACAGAAGCACATCATAGACAGGCACGCGTTGGTCGACCACGTGCTGGCAAGGGGAGAAAAGCAGTAGGTGATGAGAGTAGCAATAGCATGGCGTCCATGGTGGCTTCCAAAATATTCGTAATAGTGGTGCAATGTGTGACATCGTCAGAGGCTCCTTGCTCTATGGACGCTGCAATGATGCACGCGGTCGGGGTGAAGCGAAGGTGCGTTATCAACGTGCGCAAAAGAAAAGATACAAATTATGACCAACATTTGAAACACCCAAGGAACAAAGCATTAAGGGTGAGTATTCGCAATTGGAACTAGTGACGCAGTACCTGCTGTGTATCACCTCGACAGATAGCAGATATCATTATTGGTTTCCTTTCAATTATTATTTTTTAAGATGAACAGATTGGTTGCTTATAAAGGAAGAAATCGCAAAAAAAATCTAGGGTCTTTATACACGTTGCTGGACAAAGGCGAAGGGCCTGATCGCGCCCTAAAATAATTACCAATTTAAACCCCATGAAAGTATTACGTCAGAGTGTTAATGACGAAAAAACAAATAGAGCAAATTAGAATGCCGCACAGTTGGCGATAATTCACGG
Organism: Dermacentor albipictus; assembly: GCF_038994185.2. NCBI lineage: Eukaryota > Metazoa > Arthropoda > Arachnida > Ixodida > Ixodidae > Dermacentor > Dermacentor albipictus. The sequence continues at coordinate 106,726,412 of NC_091822.1, read as the reverse complement.
GAGTTCATTCACTCATAATAAACCATGCGATAATTTTGTTATTCGTAGTCGTATGTATGCACTTCCAGCTAAACAAAACAGATGATGACATCGGAAAATGGATCAGAAATTTCTGCTACCCTATGTTTTTCGTAATAACATTTTGCCCCGCACAAAATTTGACGAAGTGCTGCTCAAGCACCTCTTCAGGTTACTCTGACATAGAATTTTTCGATGATTGTACAATAATGTAGATGCAGCCCAATACATTGGCACCTTCCTACTCGCGGACAAAACGCAGCAAGAACTGGATGAGATCCAGTAGGTGTTCATTTCAAATCTTTTGCGCTAACTTATTTCTGGTGGCTGTTTCCCTCGTAGAAAATTGCATCCCGCCTCCTCCTTTCTGTAAAGTGGATTATAATGTAGCGAATACGTTTATGGTTATTTTCGTGTTCTCTGTGCAGGTAAATCAATGCATTGTTTCTGATTCAGAAAACAGCATTAATTTATATGAAGCAAGTCAGCGTCTAGGTGACAACAATTTCTTTTAAATTTCAGGCATCACTTATAGGAGTCTATGAAAGCAACCCAATAGCTGTCTTCGAAGAAGCCAAGGTAAAGTTACACGCATTTAGCATATGCTGAGTGCATGTGTTGAGTGTACGTCGTCTTCATCGTGTCTTTCTATCCTAAACCTTGTCTTTCCTGAAACCGATCTTTTTACAGCGAAGCTGTATACCTCTACCGTCCACGGAAATTTTCGTGTCGTTGTAAGCAAAAAACTCCCTATATGTGGGCCGATGCCGGAGATAGTGCAATGCCGGGCCGACCCGCGGCGGAGGTGAAGCGCTCCTCATACGTGGGCCAATCGCGAAGATAGTACAATGCCGGGCTCACCCACGGCAGAGGTGAAGCAGGCGTTAAGCACCCCATGCGTGGGTCGATCCGGTAGACAGTGCCATTCAGGGCTGACCCGCAGCGTAGGTGAAGCAGGACTTGAGCACTACTCACAGCTGGGCCCATCCTGAACAGAGTACAATGCCGAGCTGACCCGCGGTGGAGGTGAAGCGGATGTTAAGCACTCCCCATACGTGGGCCGATCCTCGAAATAGATCAATAATGGCACGGCCCACGGCGGAGGTGATGCAGGCGTTATAGGGTGCTTCAAAGCGCGCGCCTCAGCTTAGGGTGAAGACAACCGCGTCGTCTGCTACGGCGGCCGCCGTTCTCGCTCTCACTGCATACAGGTATCGCTCCCGCGCGGGAGCGTCGCTCGCTTACCGCTTCTCAAGGATGCGTAAACCGACAAAAATAGGGAAAGTGATTGCGCATTTCACTTTTCCATGGGTAGAAATACATTCTAAATGTTTGTCGGAAAGGGCTTTTTGTTAACAAAAAGGAACAACAGTAGCGAAAGCCAACGATGTCGACCGGCGAAGGGGGAAGCGTGTATGCACGACATGCGTCGGTAACGTCCAGGAGAGTACCAGGGTATCAAACCGATCCCGACGCCTGTAAATCTGTCGCTAATCCACCGATCTCACTGGGGCGTCAAAATAGCAGCCCGCCCTAACAAGTTTTTGTTGTTCACTTAACTACTCGCACCAAGCACTCATCTTGCCAAAGAAGCAGGTGAAAACATTTCTTGAAGGTGTCTGTGCGCCCGAGGTTTACGATAACTGAATTGCGATAAAGAGCGCCGTTAACTAAGCTGCGGAGTGTGCGAAAGACAGCGTCAAAACACTATGAGATAGGTTAAATCTCGATGACAGCAGCTGAGATGAGTGCAGATTCCACGAACCGCAGCCCCAATTGGCAGGCCCGTCGGCACCCTCATCCAACTATGTTATCTCTCGGCGCAGAAAAACTATAAAAAAGCCATAATACAGTGTGTAGTTGGATGCTTTGGTTCAGGTTTTACTTGTGACCACGCCGCTGTCCATTCCAGGCATTTAAATCTGTTCACTTCCTTTTAATTTATTACCAACTACGGAGTAATAATGAAGTTGATGAAATGCATCACGCAGTACCTGTCCAATGCTGTAGGGGCTTTCTAAGTGAATTTTTGTTATGGACGTCCCAGCGCAAGCCAGCGTAGATGCCGCGGTGGCTCAGTGGTGGTGATACTCGGCTGCTGACCTGAAAGACGCGGGTTATATTCCAGCGGTGGTGGTTGCATTTCGATGTGGGTCAAATGCTAAATATCTGTGTACTGTACGATATCCGCGCACTTAAAGAACCCCAGGTAATCGAAATTTCCGGATTTCCGGCGTCTCCCGTAGTCTGAGCCACTTTGGAACGTTAAACCTCACAAACCAAACTATACCAAAGCAAGCAAGTGTATTTCTTCAGTACAAAAATGAGCAGATGGAATGTTTGCACCAGCGTCCTGGTGTACAAAGAAATAAAACCTATCAGCAGAAGTAACAGAATATAAGTACTCACCTGTTCCTTGAGGCGTAACCATGCAATTTGTAAGTTTATGAATGAGCCCGCAATTCAAGCAACAAAAAATATGTATTCACTGTTCATGAACACACAAATGATAGTTACCAAATTGCTTTAATGAGAACACTAACGTAGACGTTATTACACTTCTTAAATTCAACATTAATGTTAAATAGCAGACCATTATTTATAAAACCATAGGGATGGCACATGGGCATATGCACATATATGCGGACTTCCGCTGAACAAAATTTGCTGAATATCAGAGTTCACCTTGCTTACGCAAGGCTTACTCCTGCACAAGTCGTACTGCCGTGGCCACTGAGATGAGTACTTGGAATTTGTCTGAGATGAATTAACACCCTACTCTGGCATACGCAGCGACCAACATCTTGCTTATTCGTTCTTTGTGAGCCATGCATGTCTTCCGAGATGGTTTGTCTATTTCTTCGAGATATGCAATAAGAGAACGAAGCGGTGACTTCATGGTAAAACATTTGTCTGTGCCCCATGAATTAACAGCGGTAAAATGTTCCTCGTTGTTTTTCAGCGTTTTCATGATATCATTGCTTGGATAGACGAGAGAGAGAGAGAGAAACAACTTTATTTAGTCGCCTGTAGAACGACACCATGACTAAATGGCGCCGTGACGCGGGCCCTGACGTCTTCTCAGCGGGTGGTCTCTACTCAATTCCAGCGCGTGTTACTCCCGCGGTCAATCGCCCTGAGGGGCAACGTTCCGTCGGTTTCGCTCGGCCTTTCTCTTTCAAGAGCCGCCGAGACCTTCTGGGTGGCCCAGGTTTGGCTTTCGTGGCCATAGCATTCCGGCGCAGCCGCGAGTCGCGGCGGAATCGTTGTACTTGTCGAAGCTTCATCGGGGATCTCGGTGCAATCCGATTGGATGTGCGTCAGGGTGTCGCTCTCCCGCTGGCATACGAGGCGCACATCACTCACATTGAATTTCGGGTACAGATGATTCACTAACACTGGGGTGGGTAAGGAACCAGTTTGCAATTGTCTGAACAGCACCGCCTCCGCTCGGCTCAGCCCCGGGTGCGGGGGTGGGAAAGTCCTTCAAGGCAGGCGGTGGAACTGTGTAAGTTCGTTGAACGTCGTCATGGGGTCCTTGGATATACCAGGTGTCGCGCATCACTGACATATTCCTTGAGTGCAGTTAAGGAAGCATATTGATTATCAGGGTTGCCAACGAGAGCAGCTTTCCACGGCGCACAAGTTACAGAATTCAAAATTTCTTTAAAGATAAAGCCCCCAAGATAGAACAGGAGGCGACGTTCGGTTGACCTGCGCTCTTCAATAACCAGAATTTCCGAGTGATTTATTTTCTCACTTCGCCTAGAGCACACTCCTTCTTGCCTTGTGCAAGTATATCAACAAGGTATTTGTGGTCATCGAATTCATAGCTAGTTGACCTCGGAGTGTGAAGAAATTGGCTGACTCTGACGAGTCTGAGCGCGCACTTCAAGTCATATGCAGTGGGCACTGGTTTCATGAGCCGCACCACAGAAAAAAGGCTTTCTAGGCACTCTTGTAGCAGCCATTTCATGAGAAAGAATTCATACCTATCACTGCCAAGAAGCATTTCTTGAAGGCGAAGAACAGCGGCTGCCGCAATCAGGACTCCTGCTTGTGACGGCTTCCACTGGGAGCCAGTGCCCATTTTGAGTTCTCTGATCGTGTCTGATGCCATGCGTAGTGTCCGAAGCCACATGGTATTTTGTTATGTTTCTACGGCTTAGAACCATCGTGGGAGGGCGCGATCACATAAGGGTGTACTACTTGGAAAAGAGGTTCATGAACCATGCCATTGTTTCGGCCTCTGGTTCAATAACTCCTTCTTTAATCAGGAACTGAATAGCTGGTGGGGCTTCGCGGAAGAGCTGGACAGCGATTCCTACTTACATCTTGGTGAAGTGGCCACAACTAATGTGGGCTTCTGATAAATTTAGTGCTACTTTAAGATCATGGGCAGCGTCGTAATCAAGCATGGCCTGTATGTGCTCCAGTTACACCTTCGAGGCCGCCAATCCATTCTGACATACTGTTGCATCATTGAGTGTGAAAATTTTAGAACATAGAAGCTGTCCTCTGAGATTCTTAAGGACATGTGTTGAGTCCGAAATGAGAAAAAGTTCCTTGCCAACTAAAGTTGGGTGTGGTATTGAGCAAGCCAAATTGCTGCACCCATATCACATATGACAACAAGGATTCTTAGAGAAAGCTGGCTGCAAATCTGAACTATTTCCAGGACATAGGATTTCAGCACAGAGCCGTCCACATTTCCACCAGTGAATTCGTAGCCTATCACTTGCTTCCAGCTTTCCTTTATTGCACCCAACCTAAATACCAAACCATGATTGCCTGGCTCTTCTGGCTTGGAGGGCAGCGTCGTTTCTCCAAGAAGTACGTCTTCGCTGCAGTCCAGTTCATCTCCGGGTGCTATCTCTAGTTCATCTAGAAAGAGAACGCATTCCTTCGCCATATCCTCCATTCCCTTTGCTTTGCACTTCATTACGTCGATTACTTCATGCAGGATACCTGGGAGAAACTTCAGGCCTTGAATTCTTCGCACTAACGTTCTGCTTGATGGGAGAGGGTAACCCATCTTTCTGATTATTTCGTACCCGGTCGTTCCACAAATAAACATAATTTGTAGGCCTTGCTTAACTGTTCGCGTTGACCATGAACAGCCTTGATTGTTGCTCCGGGTAACGGAACGAATTTGGTCCTCATTTAAAAACTTCATGTTTCGTGAGAAGTTAGTTGCCTTTTTCTGAAGCTTACGAACCTGCGCCTGTATGTTTCTGACATGGTTCCTAGATTGGTCATGAAGTGTTTTCAGCTTATTGTAGGCTGCCGTAAGGTCTGCAATCTTCTTTCTGAACTCCGCTGGCTCAGAATCGAATGAATCATTCGCACTAACTAGTGCAGTTTCCTCAAGGCGTACATCCTCGGAAGTCGAAGAAAGTTGACTATTAGCACTGCTGACTTCTGTACTCCACGGTCTCTCAGCGGACGCTTTGTCTGACAAAGTATCAACAAGTGTAAGTTCTTGCGTAGTTAAGGGAACGGTGTCCTCTTTTCTGGTGATGAATCTTGTGGGGCTGCGTCGTTAATAAGCAATGCAGGCCCATTTGCACTTCGCTCCTTTGGTGACCTTCACATTTTAGGAAGTTCTGCAACCAGTTGAATAAAAAGAGATAATGCACATGACATTTACACTAAAATAGTGGTCACCCGAAACAACAGAAAGCGTGACAGAAAAATTATAATATGTGTACATGAATCGTTTCCTGACACCCTTCTTTCAAATGTATATAATGAAGCAATAAGCAATACTAAAAAATTGCCAGGGTAGGAGGCATCTTGCGTTTGAATGGGAAGACCCTCGGCACAGCTTTTGGCTTGAGCTTTTTCCGCCCATCCACGTTGTTTTGTTCGAAGCTGTTGTCTTCGAAGTGAGCCTGCAGATGAATTAGACTCGAAATAGCATCGCGATTCCGTCACGAAAATAAGAACACTGAAGACTGAATACATCATAAGAACATAATAGGCATACTATGAGGTGGATTTCTCGAATGAGAATCTCATTCGGCACTTAACAATATAGTAATCTCTTTATGTCCTTCAATAAATTATGCAATTCATGAAATAGGAGGCCGCTACGGGATATCAGGCACCGAAGCTACTAAACGCCTCATACGTGTCAAAAGCAGCGCCAGAAAATGACGGAGAATTCACATTGGTTCCCGTACAACACAGCTGTATGATAACTTCCACAGCATATCTAACCATGACTGTCCTCATGCTCTTTCACTTCGTGCGATGTTTGGGCGCCGACCGAGTTCGCCGGCTATTGCTTTGTAAATACAATGCATTTAATTTTAAAAAGCGGCAAAAGTACCCCAAGCATGCATTCCCGAGGGGAAACATTGTATTGTACAACCTCGGATGCAAACAAACATGCGGTAAGCAAATGTCTGCGTTGCACGATAGTGCAACTTGAGTACTTTATTATTCTTTCGCGCAGCTTTTTTTTTTACTCTGAGCAAGGACAACAGTACAGATAGCACATGCGACCGATGCTACTACTGAACGGCACCTATCTACCAATACGCAAAATTGATAAATCGCAATTAACGTAACATTGAACCGACATGCGGCACTTACGCTGCAGACACACGAGGAGTTGGTCGGTCGCCATTTGTCAGGCTTGACTCGTAGCAGCTATAGAAGCCTCCATTTTGGGTCTCTTGGAACATGAAACAGGACCGCCCGAACCCCAGTGAGATTGCTCACCACCGTGCGCGAGAATTAACGCACCGCGACGGCGGTAGGGCTACATTGGATCCGGAGGAGCTCGGCCACAGTGACCCCTTATTAACCTTTCGTGAGATCGTCTCCCATTATAAAGAGGAACGCAGGCGCTTCCCGCCTCCACACCCGAATCTATGCAGATCTCAATCGATAACGCTTAGAATGCTTCAGACGTGGTCGTATCCCTCGCGAGGTTTCTTAAGCAGGATTTACCCAGAAATTGACCCACAGTGCCCGGATTGTGGAGAGGAGGTAAGCACTCTATCTCATATGCTCTGCCAGTGTCCTGCGTTACGTGATAAGTCCTTCACCAGCGAACGCGACTGGGACGAGGCCACGTCTAGTACGGAACTCAAGCTCCAGTCCACGGCCGTCCAGAGGGCCCGTGAAAGAGCGGAGAGGCTTGGCCTCTCGATTCCGACATGGAAGCAGCCAGCGGCGAGCCGGGGGCCCCAACGGGTCTCTGCCGGCTAGTCCCTCAGGACCTCATTAAATGTTCATTGTCTGTCCGTCTGTCCTCCAACCACTCCGCGAATGGTT